>NC_048238.1:110573518-110587797 GCF_002007445.2 Ailuropoda melanoleuca
TGTTTCTCATGTATTGAGTTTGAGAAGTTCTTTGTAGATCTTGGATACCAGTCCTTTATCTGTAGCGTCCTCTGCAAATATATTCTTCCATTCCATGGGCTGCCTCTTATTTTTTTTTTTGACTGTTTCCTTGGCTGTGCAGAAGCTTTTTATCCTGATAAAGTCCCATAAGTTCATTTTATCTTTTGTTTCTCTTGCCTTTGGAGATGTGTCATGAAAAAGGTTGCTCTGGCCAATGTCGTAGNTTTCATTCTTTTGCATGTAGCTGTCCAATTTTCCCAGCACCATTTATTGAAGAGACTGTCTTTTTTCCACCGGATGTTTTTTCCTGCTTTATCAAAGATTAGTTGCCCAAAGAGCCGAGGGTCCATTTCTGGGTTCTCTATTCTGTTCCATTGGTCGATGTGTCTGTTTTTGTGCCAGTACCATGCTGTCTTTGTGATCACAGCTTTGTATTGCTTTATCAAAGATTAGGTGCCCAAAGAGCCGAGGGTCCATTTCCTTTTCAACAGTTCCTTGGAGATATGGGGCCTTTTCTGGTTCCATACAAATTTAAGGACTATTTGTTCCAGTTCTTTGAAAAATGTCCTCGGTATTTTGATCGGGATAGCATTGAAAGTGTTGATTGCTCTGGGTAGCATGGACATTTTTACTATGTTAATTCTTCCTATCCATGAGCATGGAATATTTTTCCATCTTTTTATGTCTTCCTCAGTGTCTTTCAAGAGTGATTTATAGTTTCTAGAATATAGGTCCTTTACGTCTCTGGTTAAGTTAATTCCAAGGTAACGTATGGTTTTTGGTGNTAAGTTAATTCCAAGGTAACGCATGGTTTTTGGTGTTATTGTAAATGGGATGGATTCCCTAATTTCTCTTTCTTCAGTCTCGTTATTCGTGTATAGAAATGCAACTGATTTCTGGGCATTGATTTTGTATCCTGCCACCTTACTGAATTGTTCTATAACTTCTAATAGTTTGGGAGTGGATTCCTTTATGTTTTCCATATAGAGTATCATGGCATCTGCGAAGACAGACATTTTGACTTCTTCTTTGCCGATTTGGATACCTTTTATCCCTTTTTGTCGTCTGATTGCTGTTGCAAGGACTTCTAGTACTATGTTGAATAATAGTGGCGAGAGTGGGCATCCTTGTCGTGTTCCTGATCTTAAGGGAAAGGCTTCCAGCTTTTCCCCATTGAGAATAATGCTTGCAGTAGGCTTTTCATAGATGGCTTTTATGAGATTGAGAAATGTACCCTCTATTCCTACACTCTGAAGGGTTTTAATCAGGAAAGGATGCTGTATTTTGTCAAATGCTTTTTCTGCATCAATTGAGAGGATCATATGGTTCTTGAGTCTTTTCTTGTTGATATGATGTATCACATTGATTGATTTGCGAGTGTTGAACCATGCTTGCATCCCAGGTATGAATCCCACTTGGTCATGATGGATAATCCTTTTAATGTACTGTTGGATTCTATTAGCAAGGATCTTGTTGAGGATTTTGGCATCCATATTCATTAGAGAAATCGGTCTGTAATTCTCCTTTTTGAGGGGGTCTTTGCCTGGTTTGGGGATCAAGGTAATATTAGCCTCATAGAATGAGTTTGGTAGCTTTCCTTCTGTTTCTATTTTTTGAAATAGCTTTAGGAGAATAGGTATTATTTCTTCTTTGAATGTTTNCATAGTAGTGGCGAGAGTAGGCATCCTTGTTGTGTTCCTGATCTTAAGGGAAAGGCTTCCAGGTTTACCCCATTGAGAATAATNATAATGCTTGCAGTAGGCTTTTCATAGATGGCTTTTATGAGATTGAGAAATGTACCCTCTATTCCTACACTCGGAAGGGTTTTAATCAGAAAAGGATGCTGTATTTTGTCAAATGCTTTTTCTGCATCTATTGAGAGCATCATATGATTTCTGAATTTTTGTTTCTGAATAAAATCTAAGACACTGATTGATTTGCGAATGTTGTACCACCCCTGCATTCCCAGGGATGAATCCCACTTGGTCATGATGAATAATCCTTTTAATGTACAGTTGGACTCTATTTGCCAGGATCTTGTTGAGGATTTTGGTGTCCATATTCATGAGGGAAATCAGTCTGTAATTCTCCTTTTTGATGGGGTCTTTGCCTGGCTTGGGGATCAAGGTAATATTGGCCTCATAGAATGNATATTAGCCTCATAGAATGAGTTTGGTAGCTTTCCTTCTGTTTCTATTTTTTGAAATAGCTTTAGGAGAATAGGTATTATTTCTTCTTTGAATGTTTGGTAGAATTCCCCAGGAAAACCGTCCAGGCCTGGAGTTGTGTTATTTGGTCTGTTTAAAAAATCAATTTCTTCCTGTTTTAGTCTTGGTAGTTTATAGGTTTCTAGGAAGGCCTCCATCTCTTCCAGATTGCTTAATTTATTGGCATATAGCTGTTGATAAAAGTTTCTAATAATCCTTGCAATTTCAATGGTGCTGGTCGTGACCTCTCCCTTTTCAGTCATAATTTTAATAATCTCAGTCCTTTCTCTTTGTTTTTGGACAAGTTTTGCCAGTGGTCTATCAATTTTATGGATTCTCTCAAAGAACCAGCTTCTAGTCCTGTTGATCTGCTCTACTGTGGTTCTGGTCTCTAATTCATTGATTTCTGCTCTAATCTTGGTCAACTCCTTCCTTGTCAGTGGGTTAGGCCTGTCCCTCTGTTGCTGTTCCTATAATCTTGGTTAACTGCTTCCTTGTGCGTGGATTAGGCCTGTCCCTCTGTTGCTGTTCCAGCTTCTTGAGGTGAGAATATAAAAACTGCATTTTAGATTTTTCTATTCTTTTGAGTGAGGCTTGGATGGCTATGTATTTCCCCCTTAGGACTGCCTTTGCAGTATCCCATAGGTTTTGGAGTGTTGTGTTTTCATTCTCGTTGGTCTCCATAAATTGTTTAAATTGATTTTTGATTTCCTGGTTTATCGAGTCATTCTTGAGCAGGATGGTTCTTAGTCTCCAAGTGTTTGAGTTTCTTCCAAATTTTTCCTTGTGGTTGAGTTCCTCTTTGTGGTCTGAGAATATGCAGGGAATAATTTCAGTCTTTTGGTATCGGTTGAGACCTGTTTTGCATCCCAGAACATGGTCTATTCTTGAGAATGTTCCATGGGCATTAGAATAGAATGAGNTGGGCATTAAAATAGAATGAGTATTCTTTGGTTCTAGGGTGTAGTGTTCTATATATATCTATGAGGTCCAACTCATAGAGTATGGCATTCAAAGCCTTTGATTCTTTGCTTAATTTTTGCAAGGATGTTCTGTCTATTTCTGATAGTGGAGTGTTGAGGTCTCCTGCTATTAATGTATTTTTATCTATATGTCTCTTTATTCTGGTTTAGGGTTGGCTTATCTTGCTGCTCCCCTGTTGGGGACATATATATTAATAATTGTCATATCCACTTGTTGAATACTTCCTTTAAGAATAATATAATGCCCTTCTGTGTCTCTCTCTATAGTCTTTAGTTTAAAATCCCATCTATCTGATATGAGAATTGCTACCCCAGCTTTCTTTTGAGGTCCATTTGCGTGAAAGATGGTACTCCCTCCCTTTACCTTCAGTCTGAATGTATCTTTAGGTTCAAAATGAGTTTCTTGTAGACAGCAAATGGATGGGTCATTTCTTTTTATCCAATCTGCAACCATGTGGCGTTTTATGGGAGCATTTAAGCCATTCACATTGAGACTGAATACTGAGAGATATGATTTTAATGATGCCATCTTGCCAGTAAAGTCTTTGTTTGTATCGGTTGTGACTTTTTGCTCTGTATCACTCTTGGGGCCTTTTTACCTTTATAGAACCCCCCTTAATATCTCCTGTAGGGCTGGTTTCATGGTTAGGAAATTGGTTAATGACTGGCGATTCTGGAAGGTCTTTATTTCTCCATCAATTCTGAATGACAGCCTTGCTGGATAAAGGATCCTTGGCTTCATGTTTTTCTCTGAAAGAACTTAAAAAAAAAAAACCCAGCCCTTTCTCTCATTCCAGGTCTGTGTAGACAGGTCTGACATAATTCTGATACGTTTGCCTTGGTACATGAGAAATTTCTTTGCCCTGGCCGCTTTCAATACTGTATCCTTGGATCTAATATTTGCGAATCGCACTATGACGTGACGTGGTCTAGGTTTGTCGTGGTTGAGCTTGGGAGGGGTCCTCTCTGCCTCTTGGACACGAATGTTTGTTTCCCTCACTAGAATAGGGAAGTTTTCACCTACAATTTGTTCAAATATCTCTTCTAGACCTCTGTTTTTCTCCACCCCCTCAGGGATGCCAATGATTCTGATATTGGATCGTTTCATTGAGTCAGTAATCTCCCATAACCTACATTCGTCAGCGTGGATTTTTTTAAGTTCAGCTTCTATTTTTGCCTTTTCTTCTACTAACCCATCCTCCAATTCGCTAATACATTCCTCTGCCTCATTTACCCTGGCTGTCAGAGCCTCTAGTTTTGACTGCATTTGGCTCATAGAATTTTAATTTCTGTCAGATTCGCTCTCATTTTTCCCTTAGAGATTCTATATTCTCATTAATATTTTCGTTAATACTTTTTTCAAGTCTACACATCATCTTGACCATTGTTACTCTGAATTCCATTTCTGATAATTTGGTTACATCCATATCCATTAGTTCTGTGGCAGAGGCCACAGACTCATTGTCTTTTCTTTGCTGGGGNTTAGTTCTGTGGCAGAGGCCACAGACTCATTGTCTTTTCCTTGCTGGGGGTGACTTCTCCTTCTCATCATTCTGATGAGGAGAGGTTGTTGTGCACCTTTGTTTTATAGGGATCTTAGGGATGTGGGCTTCTTGATTTTTCAGCCTGCCTTCTGAGGGAGGGGCCTGCCACACCAATACTCAGGCAACCCTGTTTGGGTAGGGTCTCTGTGTCTCCTGCGAGGGGGGATGGGCGTGGGCACCCTGTGAGCTGGTGTTTCCAGGCTTTTGTTCTCTGGTGGCTTTCCCTGGCAGTCTGTTGTGCCTCTTCTGAGAGTCAGAGCAGCAGTGGCCGAATCTCAGCCTCTGTCACAGAACATAAGGGATTGCGGGCCGTTCTCCAGTGATGTTCTGGCCACTTTAACTCTGTTTCTGTTGGTCCTGCTCAACCCTGCAGTGTCCCGGGATGTGCGCCCCACACCCAGTGTCCCAGCCCTCACTTCCAGGGCCGGCGCGTCTCTGTCCTTTGTGTTTGTAACACCGCCAGCCGCCAGCCACCCCTGCACACTCCCGGAGCTCCCGGTCTCAGTCTGTTTCCAGTGAGCACACCGGAGGTCCGTGAGAAGTCTGGTAGCACGCGCTCCCCGCTCACGGTCCCAGTCTGTGTTCTCGTGGGTGCCATCCGCGAGTCCACCCACTCCCCCGTGCAGGTGGCTACCGCTTCCTGGCGCCCGAATGCGGTGGCTCCTTCCCCTTCCGTTTATCTTCTGATATCTGTGCGCGGTTTCACGGCTCCCCGCTTCATACCTCAATACTCAGCGCTGGAGGTGTTCATTTGTAGAGATCCAGATGTATCTTCCTGCGTCTCAAGGCTGATTCCGTGGATGTTCAGGCTGGTCTGGTACCTATCCAACTCGACTCAGGGGACCAGCTGAAAAAGTGGTCCCCTACTCCTCCGCCATCTTAACCCCTCTCCTGTGACTAGGACTTCTAGTTTTATGTTGAATAAAAGTGGTGAGAGTGGACATCCTTTTCTTATTCCTGATCTTAGAGAGAAGCTCATGGTTTTTCACTGTTGGGTAGGATGTTAGCTGTGGATTTTTCGTATACATCCCTTATTATGTTGAGATATGTTCCTTCTAATTTCCCTTTGTTGAAAGTTTTTATCATTAAAAGATGCTGTATTTTATCAAATGCTTTTTCTGCATCTATTGAGATGTTCGTGTGATTTTTATCTTTGGTTTTGTTGATGTGGTGTATCATGTTGACTGATTTTCAAGTATTGAACCATCCTTGCATCCCTGGAATAAATACCACCTGAGTGTGGTGAATGATCTTTTCAGTGTATTGCTATATGTGGTTTGCTAATATTTTATTGAGGGTTTTTGCATCTATATTCATCAGGGTTATTGGCCTGTAGTTCTCTCTTTTTTGTGGTGTCTTTGGTTTTAGTATCAGAGTAATGCTGGCCTTTGGAGAATGTATTTGCAAGCATTCCTTCTGCTTCTATTTTTTAGGATAGTTTGAGGAGAATAGATATTAACTCTTCTTTAAAGGTTTGATAGAATTCACCTGTGAATCTATCTCATTCTGGACTTTTATTTTTTGGTGGTTTTTTGATTACTGGTTCAATTATATTACTTGTAATCTGTCTGTTCAGATTTTCTACTTCTTCCTGGTTTAATTTTGGGAGATTGTATGTTTCTAGGAATTTATCCATTTCTTCAAGGTTGTCCAATTTGTTGGTATATAGTTTTTCATAGCATTCTCTTATAATTCTTTGTTTTTCTGTGGTGTCAGTTGTTTTTGCTCCTCTGTTTTTTTCTGACTTTATTTATTTGGACCCTTTCTCTTTTTTCTTGATGAGTCTGGCTTATAGTTTGTCAATTTTGTTTAGCTTTTCAAAGAATCTCGATTTTTTTCTATTTTTTTTTAGTCTCTATGTCATTTCTTTTTGCTGTGATCTTCATTATTTCCTTTCTTCTACTCATCTTGGGATTGTTTGTTCTGCTTTTTCTAGTTCCTTTTAAGTGTATGGCTAAATTGTTTCTTTGAGCTTTTCCTTCTTTCTAGGCCTGTATTGCTATGTACTTCCCTTTTAGAACCTTTTTCACTGTGTCCAAGAGATTTTGAACCATTGGTGTTTTAATTTTCATTTGTGTCCATGTATTTTTTAAATTTCTTTTTGATTGCTTTGTTAACTCGTTGGTAACAACCCAACGAGTATCATGTTGTTTAGTCTCCATGTGTTTGCATTCTTTCTAGCTTTTTCTTGTGATTTATTTCTAGTCTCATACTGTCGTGATCAGAAAAGATGCATGGTATGATTTCAATCTTCCAAAATTTGTTGAGGCTTATTTTGTGGCCTAATATGTGATCTGTTCTGAAGCATGCTCCCTGTGCTCTTGAAAGAATATGTATTCTGTTGTTTTGGGATGAAATGTTCTGTATATATGTGTTAAGTCCATCTGATTCAATGTGTCATTCAAATACATTGTTTCCTTATTGAATTTCTACTTTGATGACCTATGCATTGGTGTAAATGGAGTGTTAAAGTCCCCTACTATTATTGTATTACCATCAGTTTCTCCCTTATGTCTGTTAACATTTGCTTTATGTACTTAGGTGCTCCAGTGTTGGATGTATCGATGTTTACAATTGCTCCATCCTCTTTTTTTTTTATAATTTTTGTTTTGTTATATTAGTCACCATACAGTACATCCCCAGTTTTTGATGCAATGTTCCATGATTCATTATTTGTGTATAACACCCAGTGCACCATGCAATATGTGCCCTCCTTAATACCCATCACTGACCTATCCCAATCCCCCACCCCCCTCCCCTTTGAAGCCCTCAGTTGGATGGATCCCTTTTTCATTAGGTAGTGCCCTTCTTTGTCTCTTGTTACGGTCTTTATTTTAAAGTTGATTTTGTTTGAGATAAGTATTGCTACCCTGGCTTTTTTTGTTCACTTTCATTTGTATGGTGAATGTTTTTCCATCCTTTCACTTTCAGTCTGTATATGTCTGTAGGTCTCAGGTGAGCCTCTTATAAGCAACATATAGATTTATCCATTCAATCGTCCTGTGTCTTTTGATTGGCACATTTAGCCCATTTACATTTAAGGTAATTACTGATAGGTATGTACTTATGCTATGCTTTGTTATTTGTTTTCTGGTCGTTTGTATAGTTCTTTTGTGTTCCTTTCATCTTCTTTTGCTCTTTTTTTGTTATTAATGAGTTTCTATAGTGTTATGTTTTGCTTTCTTTCTCTTTATTTTTTTGTGTATCTATCATAGATTTTGGGTTTGTGGTTACCATGAGGTTCATAGATAATATCCTATGAAAGTAGCAGTCTATATTAATTTGATGGTCATTTAAGTTAAAATACATTTTTAAAAAAGAAAAACCTTTCTTTTTTTTTCCTTCTCTTTTTCCACCTTTTACCCCCTCCTCCATGTTTTATGTATATATTGTCACATTTTACACTTTTTTATTCATTATTTTCTTATTCCTAATTATGACCATTTTCCTCCACTTAAAGAAGTCCCTTTAACATTTCTCGTAAGGCTGGTTTGGTGGTGATAAACTCCTTTATTTTTCATTTGTCTGGGAAACTTTTTATCTCTTCTTCAAATCTGAATGATAACCTTGCTGGATAGAGTATTCTTGGTTGTAGACTTTCTTTTCAGCACTTTGGATTTATCAGGCCACTCCCTTTTGGCCTGCAAAGTTTCTGCTGATAGCCGTATAGGTTTTCCCTTATAGGTAACTTTTTGTTTCTCTCTTAGTGATTTTAGATTCTCTCTTTATCTTTAACCTTTGATGTTTTAATTATTATGTGTGGCGATGTGGACCTCCTTAGGCTCATCTTGTTTGGAACTCTGTGCTTCTTGAAGTTGGATGTCTATTTCCTTCCCCAGTTTAAAGAAGTTCTCAGTTTTATAATAATAATTTTTAAAAGGTAAATGGCCAAGATACCTCTGATTGAACATTCCCTTGCTATTTATGGATTTAACAAAGTACTTTCTTCAAACCTTTAAGCATTGGCTAAAAATCTAATCAGACTCTTAAGAAATTAATATAAATTACCTGCCTAGTATATCAGACTCCCTTTAGTGTTTCATACACCTTTAAAAGCAGGTAGAAGTGGAAGAGATGTTTGAACTGTCAGGGTCTCAGTGGTCCTAGGCTAGACTCCAGGGCTGTGCTGGTACTAATACCTCCCACCACCAGGGGGTGACAGTCCAGACAGCATGACCTCTGGACTTGGAAAGGGAGGAAGTGTCTGAGAAGTGCCTTTTACATTCTTTCCCTGTTCCCCTCGCCCCTACACAGAAGCCAGAAAGTCTGGGGAAGTGCTCTCCCCACAGGATGCTGGGGAACAGAAGAAACTCTTTCCCAGTTCATGCAAGGAGTATGTGTATGCAGATCATATGACATCCAAACATGGGTAGATCACAACCCATTGGGATTATCCCAACCAGAGTTAAAGTGGATTTGCAGAGGCACCTCTAAAGAGTTGCTCTGGGCTGTGGTGGATTCAGCCAGGTTATAATGTTCTGAAACAGCCTTTTCCCACTGAAGAACACACAGAGAAGAAGATAACATCTAATAGAGCAGTATGGCTGGAGAGGTGTGGAGGAAGGATGGGGACCCCCAGGACTGGGAGCTCTCCACATTGGAAGGGAAGAAGTTGTCTTCCTTTTTCCTCTACTTTGCTTTTGGGAAATCCCGTCAGTGTTCTTTTCATCATGGTTTCCATTTCTTTGTCTGCCTGAGAGTTACTGTTAACTTTCAGCTCTCTAATTTAGTCACCAACAGTGTCATCAGCCCTTCTATTGGTATTTTCTTTGTTATTTTGGGCAACACAATTAAGACATTTCAAGGATTCCCATTACTTCTTTTTCAAGTTAGCCTTTAGTATTATCCAGGTTAACTAGATGTATTTCTAATCTATTGTTAGTGGTAACAAAGACACTGCTCCTAAAAAGCTTCTAGGTGTGAGCATTGGCCTTACTGTCAACCTAGAGGAGATTCCCTGATTTGACATTAGATCCTATGCAGGGGTAAGGAACTGAAACTGGTACTGCAGAGGATTGACAACTAATGATGCCAGGACATTTAATATTTTAGCTCAACTACTCTGGGGCCTAGAAGTTGTCTGGGTTGCCTGACTATTAGCTTCAGAGGTCCAGGTACGTATGGCCATACATGTTCAACACTTAATTTGCAAAATGAACAAACACATGTTTAAAGTAAAGTCTTTTGGAGGCCAACTACACCTGGTATCTGCAGACCCAGCTCAGGAAATACTGTTTTTGGCAAAAGCCATCCACAGCCTGGGGAATCCCTGAACCACTACTCAGTCACTCAGGAAAATGCCCCCTATGCTTCCAGTCATCCCCTAGTCTCTCCTTTCCTTTCCATGTCCTTGAGGCTGAGGTTTTAGATGTAATTGATATACACTCCTTATTGTAGAAAGGACACTTAAGAATCCATTTACGAAATACTGGCTAGGAAAGCTCTTATCATTTTTTGAGATAATGATTTAAGTTTAATCTGTCACTGAAGTATGGAGTTTAGGTGTTGTGAATTCTTTCTTTATGGGACTAGAAGGAAATTTTTGCATATTGAAAATTTTGTTGTGGCAATTAAGAGCATGCACATATGCTGGGATGACTAAACTCACTGAATGTGTTTCTACCTCCATCCCTCTTGGTTGCTAAGAACCACAGGTAATGTTAGAAGTGAAAGACTAAAAAGTCTAGAATAAAAATGCTAAGCCCCTGAGTGGAGCATTAGGATAGAGAACTATTCTGGTCTGTGAATTTGGCATCCTTTGGAAAACTGACCCCTCAAAAATGAAAAACTGAAACCCTTCCCCAAGGACTGACAGGAAACCTGTCATTTCTGGAGTTTTCAGGGTTATTAGACCTGAGAACTAGAAATGAAAAGTCTGGAACCAGTTACTGATGTGTCACCAGTCTCACGTAAGATCACTGCCCAATTCTGGGACTCATGCAGCACTAGGTAGGCATGGACAAAACCTCATGTCTCCATGAGCTGATCAAGGTTTCCTGGACAGTGGTTAGCTACAAGAACTGCTGGCCAAAAAAAGCACATTCCAGCTTGTCCAAATCTAGGCCTCCACACTACTGATTTCAAGTGAGCAACATCAACATGTTGCCTCCACAAGGTGATCCTTCTTCATCATCTCAAAGGCAGGCTAGACAATATTCTCTGGTTTACAATATCCCTGTGCCTCCTGTGTGTTCTTCAGAAGTGTCAAGTTCAACCTTAGTCATGGCGACCCTCCAGTCATCATATACTGTAGAGTGGCTATCATGGTGACCTCAACAAGCCAAGTCAAGTAAATGTGATAACACAGGCCAACCTGAAATAAGGGATAAAACCGACCTTCCCACCAGAAAACCACCAAGGGGCCCCAAAGTCCAAGCTTACCGTATAACGAAGATAATCCTAAAAATTGTATGAGACATAATGGCACATAAGTATTACACAAAATCTCTCCTTTGTGTTTTTCATGAGTGCTCAAATGTCTGAAAAAACCCATGTCTTCTTTTTCCATGAAAATATCACCCATATTTCTTCTACCTAGAAACAAGCAGTTCCATTGCTCATTTTTATTTTCCACTTAATTCTCTTTATAACATCATAATTTGTTCAGTAGGGTCTCCATTCAAAGCACCATTCCAGTTCTCAGCACTATAATATTATAAGTTATGTGTTTCTCCCCATTAATCGAGCAAATGATGCAAAGCACAAATAACACAAAAAAAGTTAGGAAGACTCAATATTATCAAGATGTCAATTCTTCCCAAATTGATCTGTAAATTGAATCAGTTTCAGTGAAAATCCCACCAAGTTATTGTGTGGATATTAACAAACTGATTCTAAAGTTTATATGGAGAGGCAAAAGACCCAGAATAGCCAACTCAATATTGAAGGAGAACAAAGTTGGAGGGCTGACACTACCCAACTTCAAGACTTATTGTAAAGCTACAGTAATCGAGATGGTGTATTGGCAAAACAATAGACAAATAGATTAATAGAACAGAATAGAGAGCCCATAAATAGACCAACCTATAGTCAACTGATCTTCCACGAGCAAAGATAGTCTTTTAGACAAATGGTACTGGAACAACTGGATATCTACATGCAAAAAAAAATTAGACATAGACTTTACACCCTTCACAAAAATAAATTCAAAAAAGGGGTGCCTGGGTGGTGCGGTCAGTTAAGCATCTGACCCTCGGTTTTGGTTCAGGTTGTGATTTCAGGATCTTGAGATCCAGTGCCACACTGGGCTCTACACTCAGCACAGAGTCTGCTTGAGATTCTCTCTCCCTGTACCTCTGCCCATCCTGGTCGTTCTCTATCTCTCTTTCTCTCTCAAATAAATAAATCTGTAAAAAATAAACTCAAAATGGACTATAGACCTAAATGTAAAACACAAAACAATAAAACTCCTAGAAGATAACACAGGATAAAACCTAAATGCCCTTGGGTATGGCAATGACTTTTTAGATAGAACACAGAAGATACAGTCCATGAAAGAAATAATTGATAAGCTGAACTTCATTTAAATTAAAGAATCCTGTGAAAGACAATGTCAAGAGAATGAGAAGACAAGCCACAGACGGGGAGAAAATATTTGCAGAACACACATGTGATAAAGGATTGTTATCCAAAATATATGAAGAACACTTGTTATCCAAAATATATGAAGAAACTCAAAAATAAGAAAACAAACAACCCTACTTAAAAATGGGCAAAAGACCTGAAAATACACTTTACCAAATAAGACATATAGATGTCAAATAAGCACATGAAACTATGCTTCACATCATATGTCATCAGGGAAATGCAAATTAAAGCAATGGGATACCACCACCCACCTTAGAATGGCCCAAATCTGGAGCACTAACAACACAAAATGCTGGTGAGTATGTGGAGTAATAGGAATTCTCATTCATTGCTGGTGGGAATGTAAAATGGTAAAGCCACTTTGGAAGATAGCTTGCAGGTATCTTACAAAACTAAGCATATTCTTACCATATGATCTAGCAGTTGTACTCCTTGGTATTTACCCAAAAGAGCTGAAAATTTATGTCCACACAAAAACCTGCACAAGGATGTTTATAGCAGCTTTATTCATAAGTGCCAAAATTTGGAAACAACCAAGATATTTTTCAATAGCTGAATGGATAAACTATCCATCCAGACAAATTAATGTTATTCAGCATTAAAAAGAAAGGAGTTATCAAGTGATGAAAAGACATGGAGGAATCTTAAATGCATATTACTAAATAAAAGGAATCAATATGAAAAAGGTATATACTATACAGTTCCAACTACATGACATTCTGGAAAAAGCAAAACTGTGGAGACAGTAAAAAGATCAATCCTTGACAGAGTTTAGTAGGGAGGGAGGGATTAATGAGTGGAACACAGAGGATTTTTAGGGCAGTGAAACCACTTTGTATGATATTATAATGGTAGATACATATCATTATACATTTGTCAAAACCCAGAGGATGTACAAAACCAAGAGTAAAACTTAATGTAAACTAGTTTGAGTAATTTTAACAAATGTACCACTATAGTGTGAGATGTCAATAGCATAGGGGGTTGTGTGTGTTGGGGGAGTAAGAAGTATATGGGAGATCTCTGTATTTCCCCCTCAATATTGCTGTGAACCAAAAATTGCTCTGAAAAATAAAGTTTATTAAATAAAAATAATGCAAAATGATGACTGAATAACTTTTTAGTAATTACATGTGCAATGAATGACCTTATTTGCAAATAAGGGCACATTCTGAGGTATTGGGCGTTAGGATTTCAACCACATTAGAAACCCCAAGAAAGAACTGCCCAGCCAAACTTTCCCCCAATTCCTAACTCACAAAATTGTGAGCAGAATAAAATGGCTGTTGTAAGCCAGTATGTTTTGGGTAATCGGTTACACAACAAAAATAACTTTCTTTTTTTTTTTTTTGTCTAGAAGGATCTTTCTTCCTTTTATTTTTTCTTTTTATTTATTTATTTTTTATAATTTTTATTTTGTTATATTGGTCACCATACAGTACATCCCCAGTTTTTGATGCAATGTTCCATGATTCGTTTGCGTATAACACCCAGTGCACCATGCAATATGTGCCCTACTTAATACCCATCACCAGCCTATCCCAATCCCCCATCCCCCTCCCCTCTGAAGCCCTCAGTTTGTTTCCCAGAGTCCACAGTCTCTCATGGTTCATTCCCCCTTCTGTTCCCCCCCCTTCATTCTTCCCTTCCTTCTCCTACCGATCTTACTATTTTTTATGTTCCATAAATGAGTGAAACCATATGATAATTGTCTTTTTCTGCTTGACTTATTTCACATTAGCATAATGTCCTCCAGTCCCATCCATGTTGCTGCAAATGTTGTGTAATCATTCTTTCTGATGGCTGAGTAATATTCCATTGTATACATGGACCACAGCTTTTTTTTTTTAATTTTATTTTATTATATTATGTTAATCACCATACAGTACATCCCCAGATTCCGATGTAAAGTTTGATGCTTCATTAGTTGCGTATAA
>NC_048238.1:110593706-110601624 GCF_002007445.2 Ailuropoda melanoleuca
GCTGGATCATAGGGTAGCTCAATTTTTAACTTTCTAAGGGACCTTCACACCTTTTTCCAGAGTGGCTATACCAACTTGCATTCCCACCAACAGTGTAAGAGGGATCCCCTTTCTCGACATCCTCTCCAACATTTGTTGTTTCCTGCCTTGTCAATTTTTGCCATTCTAACTGGTGTAAGGTGGTATCTCAGTGTGGTTTTGATTTGAATTTCCCTGATGGCTAATAAATTTGAACATTTTTTCATGTGTCTGTTAGCCATTTGTGTGTCTTCATTGGAAAAGTGTCTGTTCATATCTTCTGCCCATTTTTTGATTTGATTATCTNTTTTTGATTTGATTATCTGTTTCCCGTGTATTGAGTTTGAGAAGTTCTTTGTAGATCTTGGATACCAGTCTTTTATCTGTAGTGTCATTTGCAAATATCTTCTCCCCTTCCGCGGGCTGCCTCTTAGTTTTTTTGCCTGTTTCCTTGGCTGTGCAGAAGGTTTTTATCTTTTTTTTTTAAAGATTTTATTTATTTATTCGACAGAGATAGAGACAGCCAGCGAGAGAGGGAACACAAGCAGGGGGAGTGGGAGAGGAAGAAGCAGGCTCATAGCAGAGGAGCCTGATGTGGGGCTCGATCCCATAACACCGGGATCACGCCCTGAGCCGAAGGCAGACGCTTAACCACTGTGCCACCCAGGCGCCCCAGAAGGTTTTTATCTTGATGAACTCCCACAAGTTCATTTTTCCTTTTGTTTCTCTTGCCTTTGGAGATGTGTCATGAAAAAAGTTGCTGTGGCCGATGTCAAAAAGGTTGCAGCCTATGTTCTCCTCTAGGATTTTGATGGATTCCTGTCTCCCATTGAGGTCTCTCATCCATTTGGAGTTTATCTTTGTGTATGGTGTGAGAGAGTGGTCAAGTTTCATTCTTTTGCATATAGCTGTCCAATTTTCCCAGCACCATTTATTGAAGAGACTGTCTTTTTTCCACTGGATGTTTTTTCCTGCCTTGTCAAAGATTAGTTGCCAAAAGAGCCGAGGGTCCATTTCTGGGTTCTCTATTCTGTTCCATTGGTCTCTGTGTCTGTTTTTGTGCCAGTACCATGCTGTGTTTGAGATCACAGCTTTGTAGTATAGCTTGAAATCTGGCAACGTGATGCCCACAACAAAAATAAATGGAAAAAGTTTCCAGATTAATAAAGAACTCTTATGAAGCATAAAAGAGGAGAAACTTCCCAACAATGAAATAGGAAAAATTAGTAAGAATTTCAAACAAAAGGAATCAGAAATGGACCCCAACCAAGGTATTAAACCTCATTTATAATCAGAGAAATTCAAAATAAAAGCACAATGAAATAACAATTGACATGCCTCTGAATTAGCAACATTTGAGCCACATAATATTAAATATTGGTGGGGGCACTGGGTGGCTCCATTGGTTAAGCAGCCAACTCTTTTTTTTTTTAAAGATTTTATTTATTTATTTGACAGAGATAGAGACAGCCAGCGAGAGAGGGGACACAAGCAGGGGGAGTGGGAGAGGAAGAAGCAGGCTCATAGTGGAGGAGCCTGATGTGGGGCTCTATCCCATAATGCCAGGATCACGCCCTGAGCCGAAGGCAGATGCTTAACCGCTGTGCCACCCAGGTGCCCCAAGCAGCCAACTCTTGATTTCAGCTCAGGTCATGATCTCAGGGTCCTGGGTTGGAGCCCCGTGTCTGGCTCCCCACTCAGCAAGAAGTTTGCTCAAAGATTATCTCTCTCCCTCTGCCCCTCCCCCTGCTCAAGCTATTTCTCTCTCTAATAAATAAATAAATCTTTTTTAAAAAAGGAGGGACATGTTCTGATGAGCACTGGGTGTTATATGCAATGGATGAATCATTGAACACTACATCTGAAACTAATGATGTACTATATGTCGGCTAATTGAATTTAAATTAAAAAAATAAATGATGATGTGGAGTGATAGAGGTTTAAATTGGTGTAGCAACCCACAGAACAATTTGACAATATATGTTAAAACTGAAAATATTCTCTGACCCAGCAATGCCACTGCTAGGTACACACCCTAGTGAAACTCTCCAAGAATATTTAGAGCAGCATTATTTGTGATAGCTAAAAATGAGAAACAACTTAAATATCTTCAATGGGAAATTTATAAATAAATTTTTGTACACGCACACACATACACACTCCTACAATGAAATATTATACAGAATTGAAAATTTATAAACCAAACTTGCATGTATTAAAATGGCGGGTCTCACAAACATAATGATTAGTTAACTAAATGGATGAATACAGAGAATACGATACCGTCTATATAAAGTTTAAAACATGAGAACACAATACTAGCAGTTGTTTAAAGATATATTTTTTTGCAGTGGAAACGTAAAGAAATGTAAATGCAGAACAGTGCCTCCCTCTATGGAGCAAAGAGCTGGAGGCTATTGGGAGGAATATGCAAAGAGGTTAACTTCGTTGGCAGTGTTTTATGTCTTAGGTACTAGGTATAGAGGTATTGTGGCACTTTTTATATCTTTTTGTATGTTAAATATTGTAGAATGTTATTTTTTATAGTATTTACTTACCAGAAGCTCTTGTAAAAAAAAAAAAAATCCCAGGTCTATCTCAGACCCAGCAGATCAGACTCCCCAGAGGTGGGGCTCAGGAATTTGCCCCCTGGGTAACCCTGACACTAGGGGTCTAAGCCAGGAGAAGACCTACTTCATGCTCTATTACACTTCCACTTTATAAGTGACATTTATCTATCAGTTCCTCAATTTTAGTGCCTTTGTGCTAGCTACCAGGAAAGACAATGGGCACACACACAAAAAATAAAATCTTTTTACTGGCTTCAAGGGTCTTCTATTTTAATGGAGGAAACATTATTGTTTGTTGTCTTTTGAGCAGAGAGTTGAGGAGGCCCTAAAACCAGAAGGAAGGTCAACTCCAATTACAAAAGGGTTCAAAAACGTTCAAACTAAATATATTGAAATCTATCACTTTGACCCTGGTGTCCCTAAATCTTTTTTTCCTGACATCCAGGACACCCACAGATCTGCTTCATTGCACCTGACTGGAACTTCTACATGCTTCTTCCCAGAGAAATTCTGGACGCCCCCCCCCCTTGCCTTGGCTGTACTTTGCATCTCCCCATGATGTCTCATAACTTTGCCATTTACTCATTGTGTGACTTTGGGCTGGCTGTGTCCCTTCTCTGAGACTCCCTTTCTGCCTCTGTAAGTTGAGCAGATGGTTAAGTCCTCGGAGTGGCAAAACTTGGACCAGTATGTAGTCTTCCCAATCACCATGCTATTTCATTGCCTTTCCAGGATCCCAGAAAGCCCATTTGGAAATTGGCAACCAAGTGTTTTATCAGAGACATGGATTCTATGTAACCTCTTAGATGTTTTTAAGAAAAGGAAGATACACCTGGTAGACTTCTAAAGCACCCAGACTAGGTCCCATTTCATATACCATGGAAAGTGAATCACGAGTTTTGGAGAAAACAATTTTAGACAATCTTGCCATTTTCCTACATGATTGAGCAGAAGGAAACCTTCAAATCTGAGGCTTAGCGAATTTTGTCTCTAGCAAATATGAGGAGGTTTTTTTTCCTCACAATGACTGTAAGTGGACAGAAATAAGGGAAGTAAATTCTAATGTGGATGAAACAACCAGAAGAGAAATAGCCCCAAGTGTATTCAAAGGATTAGGGGGCCCAATTTAGGCTCTAAACTGGGAATAGAAGTGGATGGCTCTATGCCCCAGCCAGTACAAGGTGGCTTTCCAGACATGGTTGGGTGAGTGAACCTCCTGGGGGGCATCAACCACAGGCTCCTCCTTGTGTGGCTTGGGAGACCCCTGCCCACAGGAGGCAAGGATGTAGCTGGCAGGGCAGGCAGGAGCACACAGACCACTGGACCTTTTGCCTGAGGGCAGTCACCCCCTCCCTCTTTCTGATGCCCAACTCACAGCCTACTGTCTGCTGCCATCAGGAAAAGGCAGGCCCAAGGTGCTGAGTTCCAAACGGAGAAGCTTTTCCAGGCAGTGGACTTGAAGCATCCAAAATGGAAAAAGCCCAAGCAAAACAGAACTCTGGGTCACCCTCTTTGGGACAGGCCACTGGCACTGGGGTAGTGACGCGCAATTCTGTCATTCCACAGAGGCCCAGAGAAGGGGCAAGGACTTGCCCAAGGACGCATGGTAAGATACAGGCCCAAGGGGTTGACCTCTAAGTACCTGGAGTGAGCAACACAGGAGAGGGTCCGTGGCACCCTCCTTGGGGCTGGCCACTGGCACTGGGGTAGCAACGCGCCTTGGCCGGTCCTGCACCCACGCGCGAGCGTGGGGACTGCCGACCCTCCTCCTTTGGGGTGCAGTGTGTGCGTGCTCCTGTGCGCATGTGGCATCTATTCCACGTAATCGCACCCGGACGAGGAGCTTCTCACCTAGTTGGGACAGGACCAGTTCTGGGTGGGGTGGAAGAGGGTGGAAGCAGGCGAAGCCCCCAGAACGCCCCCCCCATCCCGTTCCCCACCCATGCCGGAACGCAGCGCTAGCGGGCACATCTCGGGCCGGTCCAGCCCCTCTCTGGTGGGCGCCCGGGGATGTGGAACCCTCGCCACGCTGACTCCCTGAGGGCACGTTCCGGGAGCGGTGGGCTGTGGACAGGGTTGGGTCTAGGATGGGGGCACCGACTCGCGGATCCCCAGGGTCCCCACCTGTGCCAGCGCCCCCTCGGGGGCGGGGGAAGGAGCAGGTGACGTCACGCGCGGTCCCCGGGTGCCCGCGGCGGTGGCCGCAGCCCGGCCGCGTGACCCGCGCGCGCCAATGGCCCGGCGGTCTCCGGGGCGACGCGGAGGGTCCGCGCTCCGCCGCCACTGCGCCCCCGCCCCGAGTCCGCACTGCAGAGAGTGGTGGCGAGCCGGCGCCGGCGCGCTGGCCCACGTGCCGCGCGGAGAGAGGGACAGGGGGAGGAAGAAGGAGAGGGAGTGCGAGAAAGCCACGGAAAGAGGGGCGCACGACCCGGCCGCTGCTCCGCGCAGCCCCTGCGGCGCCCCTCCTGCTGGGACTTCCACCGGGAAGGACCCCGACCCAGCGGAAGGTACCAGACCCGGGGAGGGTGCGCTTGGCCCTCAAGAGACCCCGCCGCCCTCCGCCCGCCCCAGCAGGACTGCGGAAGCCCGCGGGGGCGGGGTGACGGGGTGCGGAGGGGGCTGTGGCCCCTGCGGGCTGGTGGAAGGAGGGGCAGGGGTCGAGCCCGGGCTGCAAAGGCGCCGCCCCTGGGGAGGAGGGTCACCTGGGGGAGGGAGAGGGGGTGCCGGCATTAACCTCGCTCTCGCCCCGTTCGTATTCACAGGCTGTGGAGACCCGGGCCGCTCTCGCCGAGTCCTAGACTCCCCCCGCCCCCAATTCATTTTCCCCCGCCCAGTACCACCCTGCTCTGCGTCGGGAACCGTTTCCTGCCCCTAGTATCAGCCCCGCGCCAGCGGAAATTGCGCGCGATGGCGGTGACGATGCTGCAGGACTGGTGCAGGTGGATGGGCGTCCGCGCTCGAAGGGGTCTGCTCATTCTGGGCATCCCGGAGGACTGTGATGAAGCCGAACTCCAAGAGTCCCTGGAGGCCGCCCTGTGGCCCATGGGCCACTTTACCGTGCTGGGCAAAGTGTTTCGAGAGGAGGATAATGCCACTGCGGCCCTGGTCGAGCTTGACCGGGAAGTCAACTATGCTTTGGTCCCCAGGGAAATCCCGGGCACCGGGGGTCCCTGGAACGTGGTCTTTGTGCCCCGTTGCTCAGGCGAGGAGTTTCTCAGTCGCGTGTTCCACTTCCTGGAGCAACAGGGGCAGACGGTGGAGAGTGTGGCTGGAGCCCTGGGGCTGGGACTGCGCAGGGTGTGCTGGCTCCGATTGGTCAGTCAGGCAGTCCGGCCCTGGGTGGAGACCATGCGGTATCCGCGCCTGGGCGTGTTTTCCGGGAGGGATCAGCCCGCCCCGGGGGAGGAGTCCTTTGAGGCCTGGCTAGACCACACCACCGATATGCTACATGTGTGGCAGGGGGTCTCAGAAAGGGAGAAGAGGAGGCGGCTGATGGAAGGCCTTCGAGGGACCGCCCTGCAGCTCGTGCATGGGCTCCTGGCGGAGAACCCTGCCAGGACAGCGCAGGACTGCCTGGCGGCCCTGATCCAGGTGTTCGGAAACAACGAGTCCAAGGCGACCATCCGGGTGAAGTGTTTGACCGCTCAGCAGCAGTCAGGCGAGCGGCTTTCTGCTTTCGTGTTGCGGCTGGAAGTCCTGCTGCAGAAAGCCATGGAGAAGGGGGCCCTGGCCAGAGCCTCCGCTGATCACGTGCGCCTGAGGCAGGTGCTCACCAGCGCCAAGCTCACTGAGCCTCTGGATGAAGCGCTGAGGAAGCTGAGAACGGTTGGGAGGCCTCCAAGCTTCCTAGAGATGCTGGGGCTTGTTCGCGAGTCTGAGGCATGGGAGGCCAGTCTGGCCAGGAGCGAGAGAGCCCAGGCAGAGGAAGGGGCTGGTGCCCAGGCCAATGCCAGAGCCAATGCTAAGGCAGAGGATGATAAGGTGGAGGAGAGGGAGCAGGGGGAGCAGGAGCAGGAGGACAGTGACGATCGTGACACTGTCCCTGCAGGCCTACATCAAGTAAGACCCTCAGAGGCCCCTGGGGGCCCTACCCCTGCCCAGATGGGCAGTGCTTCCAGGGCGGGCCCAGGAGGTCCTGGCTGTGAGCCAGAGGGCCTCGCCCAGGCAGGAGAGCAGGAGGCTGGGGAGCCCCCCGAGGAGGGGCTCGAGCCCATCCCAGAGGAGTCAGGAAAAGAGGATGGGGCGGGGGAGATGAGCCCCCCCAAGTCCTCCTCAGGCAAATAGGCTCAGAAGGCCCAGGGGCTCCCTCTCCTCTCAGGTAGCAGAGCTCCGGAGGCAGGGGGAGGCTATGCCAGGGCAGCAGCCTCACCCCACATGGGGAGCAGGGCCAAGAGAAGGGCCCACCCAGCCCAAGCCAGGCCCCCGGGCACTCCACCACCCTTAAGGGGACCTGAACACCACCATCAGCCCTTCCAAGTGACCAAGATGACCATACTTGACACCAAATGGGGTAGGGAAAGGTGTCTCCCCCACCCACACAGCACCACACCTAGCCCCAGCCCCAGCCCATGCCAACTCGGGCAGCCAGCCTGGGAAACACCCCTGAGTGGCTGGCCCTAGCCTAGGTGAGGGGCACCTGAAGCCATCTGCCACCCACACTGGACTGGGAGATGTTAGGGGCCATTTCAAAGGTGCCAGCCTCTTGGGTCTCCCAAGAGAGAGACCCTCATTTACTTCCCCCGGGGCACGTTGCTCCATGTTCCAGGAAGCCCGCTTGTGTCTCTGTAGGGCCCTTTGTGACCCACGTGTCCAGTTACTCCCCCTCCCCGCTAGTTACCATTCCTGTGCAGAGCCTTGAGGTGTGCAGGAGCCCGTGGTGGGTGTCCTGGCCTACCAGGGCAGCCACCTCTCAGCCCGGGTGCATACCATGAGCTACAGTGGGAACCAAGGCTCTGCTCGCTCTCTTCCCGTGTTGTGAGCTCAACCTCTGCTTTCCCGGTGTAGATTTAGGCCAGCCGCTGCTTGTTCTTGTGGAGATGTGTGTGTGTTCTTATCCGAGCAGCTGCCCGCACCCCACCCCGGAGTTCCAGAGCCCTGTTCCAGGAGATGGCGG
The DNA here is from genome assembly GCF_002007445.2 of Ailuropoda melanoleuca. Lineage (NCBI taxonomy): Eukaryota > Metazoa > Chordata > Mammalia > Carnivora > Ursidae > Ailuropoda > Ailuropoda melanoleuca. Next base: position 110,601,408 of record NC_048238.1, read on the forward strand.
GAAGGATGCCCCGAGGGCACGGCTGGTGCTCACCCCGTGACCTCAGGAAGGAAGAACCTGGACCAATGATAGAGGTGGCCAGCGGGAGTCTCCACGGGAACTGTGCTCTGATGTGCCACCCTGTTGTTACTTGTGACTCTGTTTCCTTGGCTGGGCCGAGTGTCCCCTGCTGCGTTTTCCAGCGTCCTGGGACTGTCCTGTGCAGGCCACGGGGCAG
>NC_048238.1:110601724-110636013 GCF_002007445.2 Ailuropoda melanoleuca
TAGTTTAAAATCCAATCTATCTGATATGAGAATTGCTACTCCAGCTTTCTTTTGAGGTCCATTTGCATGGACGATGGTACTCCATCCCCTCNTGGTACTCCATCCCCTTACTCTAAGTCTGAATGCATCTTTGGGTTCAAAATGAGTCTCTTGTAGACAGCAAATGGATGGGTCATGTCTTTTTATCCAATCTGCAACCCTGTGGCGTTTTATGGGAGAGTTTAAGCCATTTAGATTGATAGAGATTATTGACAGATATGATTTTAATGATGCCATTTCTCTTTAAAGTCTTTGTATCGGTTGTGACTTGCTGCTCTGTATCACTCTTGGGGCCTTTTTACCTTTATAGAGCCCCCCTTAATATCTCCTGTAGGGCTGGTTTCGTGGTTACGAAATTGGTTAATGACTGGCGATTCTGGACCGTCTTTATTTCTCCATCAATTCTGAATGACAGCCTTGCTGGATAGAGGATCCCNCCCCCTTAATATCTCCTGTAGGGCTGGTTTCGTGGTTACGAAATTGGTTAATGATTGGCGATTTTGGAACGTCTTTATTTCTCCATCAATTCTGAATGACAGCTTTGCTGGATAAAGGATCCTTGGCTGCATGTTTTTCTCTGAAAGAGCTTTAAAAATGCCCCCCCAAGCCTTTCTCTCATTCCAGGTCTCTGTAGACAGGTCTGACGTAATCCTGATACCTTTGCCTTGGTACGTGAGAAATTTCTTTGCCCTGGCCGCTTTCAATACTGTATCCTTGGATCTAATATTTGCGAATTGCACTATGACGTGACGTGGCGTAGGTTTGTCGTGGTTGAGCTTGGGAGGGGTCCTCTCTGCCTCTTGGACACGAATGCTTTTTTTTTTTTAAAGATTTTATTTATTTATTCANTGTAGACAGGTCTGACGTAATCCTGATACCTTTGCCTTGGTACGTGAGAAATTTCTTTGCCCTGGCCGCTTTCAATACTGTATCCTTGGATCTAATATTTGCGAATTGCACTATGACATGCCGTGGCGTAGGTTTGTCCTGGTTGAGCTTGGATGGGGTCCTCTCTGCCTCTTGGACACGAATGCTTGTTTCCCTTGCTAGATTAGGGAAGTTTTCAGCTACAATTTGTTCAAATATCTCTTCTAGACCTCTGTTTTTCTCCACCCCCTCAGGGACGCCGATGATTCTGAAATTGGATCGATTCATAGAGTCAGTAATCTCCTGTAATCTACATTTGTGGGTGTGGATTTTTTTAAGACCAGCTTCTATTTTCGTTTTTTCTTCTACTAACCCATCCTCCAATTCTCTATTCCGTTCCTCTGCCTTGGTGACCCTGGCCGTCAGAGCCTCTAGTTTTGACTGCATTTGGCTCATAGAATTTTTAATTTCTGTCAGATTCGCTCTCATTTCTGCCCTTAGCGATTCTATATTCTCAGTAGCATTTTCATTAATACTTTTTCAAGTCTACTCATCATCTTGACCATTGTTGCTCTGAATTCCATTTCTGATAATTTGGATACATCCATATGTATTATTTCTGTGGCAGAGGCCACAGACTCATTATCTTTTCTTTGCTGGGGGGGACTTCTCCTTCTCGTCATTCTGATGAGGAGAGATTGCAGGGTTGTCCAGAGCCCAAATTATTGACTGGGACCCAGGCCGTGCGCCCTTGTTTTATAGAGATCTTAGGGATGTGGGCTTCTTCTTTAAAGATTTTATTTATTTATTTGAGAGAGAGAGACAGACAGTCAGCAAGAAAGGGAACCCAAGCAGGGGAGTGGGAGAGGAAGAAGCAGGCTCCCAGCGGAGAAGCCAGATGAGGGACTCCTTTCCGGAATGCTGTGATCACGCCCTAATCCGAAGACAGGCTCTTAATGACTGCGCCACCCAGGCGCCCCGGGTTGTGGGCTTCTTGATTTTTCAGCCTGCCTTCTGGGGGAGGGGCCTGCCTGCCGGTACTCAGAAAACTCTGTTTGGGTAGAGTCTCCGTGCCCCCTGCGAGGGGGGATGGGGATGGGCATGCTGTGAGCCGGTATTTCCGAGCTTTTGTTCTCTGGCGGCTTTCCCTGGTGGTTTGCTGTGCCTCTTCTGAGAGTCAGAGCATCAGCGGCTGAAATTCAGCCTCTGTCTCAGAACAGAGGGATCACGGATCGTTCTCCACTGATGTTGTGGCCACTTTAACTCTGTTTCTGTTGTTGCTGCTCAACCCTGCAGCATCCCGGGCTGTGCGCCCCACACCCGGCGTCCCAGCCCTCACTTCCAGGGCCGGCGCGTCTCTGTCCTTTGTGTTTCTAACCCCGCCAACCGCCAGCCGCCCTGTGCACACTCCCGGAGTTCCCCGTCTCAGTCTGCTGTCTCGTGGGTGCCTTCCGCGAGTCTGCCCACTCCCCCGTGCAGGTGGCCCGCCAGCCGCCAGCCGCCCCGCGCGTGCTCCCAGAGCTCCTTGTCTCAGTCTGGATCCAGTGAGCACACCGGAGTTCTGGAGTTCCGTGAGATGCTTGGTAGCGCGCGTCCCCGGCTCACGGTCTCAGTCTCTTGTCTCAAGAGTGCGGGTCCCCGGTCCGCCCGCTCCCCCGTGCAGGTGGCTACCGCTTCCAGGGGCCCGGACACCGTGGCTCCCTCCCCCTTCCATTTATCTTCCGATATCTGTGCAGGGTTTCATGGCTCCCCGCTTCGTACCTCAATACTCAGCGCTGGAGATGTTCATTTGTAGAGATCCAGATGTATCTTCCTGCGTCTCAGGCTGATTCCGTGGATGTTCCTGCTGGTCTGGTACCTATCCAGCTCAACTCAGGGACTGGCTGAAAAAGGGGTCCCCTACTCCTCTGCCATCTTAACTCCTCCTCCTATGCTTACTTTTTGCATGGTGTATCATTTTGCATCCCCTTAATATCAACCATTTGTGTCTTGTATTAAAATTGCATCTCTTTGTAGACAACAAAACCCTTTCCCATCTATCTATTCTGACAAGCTCTGCCTTTTAAGTGCTTAGCCCATTTACACTGAATACAATTGTTGATATGGTTGGACCTAAGTCTATCCTTTTACTATCTGTGCCCTGTAATTTGTTCTATGTTCCCTCTTTCCAGCCTGAGTTAATCAAATTTTTTTCAGGTTTCCATTTCCTCATATTTTTGGCTATACCTCTTTGCATTGTTTTTTAGTTATTGTTCTAGTCATTAATATATATCCATATCCTTAACTTTTCACTATCTACTTAGAGTTAATATTGTACATAAATGTAAGAATCTTTTCACCATACAGATTCACTTCCCCCCTACCCCAACCATTATGTTATAATCATCATATGTATTGCATCTACATATGTTATAAAATCTATACAGCACTGTTACATTTTTTTACTTTAAAAATTCATATGCGTTATAAAGAAATTAAGAGAAAGCTTTCTTTAATATTTACTCACATATTTACCATTTCTGGTGTTCTTTATCTCTACCCAAAGATCAAGGTTTCCCTCTACTATTACGTTTCTTCAGATTGAAAGACTTCCTTTAGCATGGCTGTTAGTGCAGGCTATTGATGAATTCTCTTAGCTTTCACTTATCTCAAAATATACTTATTTCACCTTCATTTCCAAAGAATATTTTTCTCAGATATAGAGTTCTGGAGTGGAAGTTTTTTTTTTCTTTTATCAATTTAAACATGTTGTTCCACTGTCTCCTCAGTTGTTTATATCTGCCTTCACTGAAACAGAAAAGATTTTTCTGTTGTTTTCTGATGCACGCATGTGACTAGAAAGTATTCAGACCCTGAGGCTCATAGAACTGACTTTTTTGGCAGGATGGTTTAATTATTGGTTTTGGTTGCTGACTTAATTTTAAAAATCTATTTGGAAGTTTATGGCCCTTTTCTGACCCTTTAGAAAGATTTTATCATTTTTAATAAGTGTCGCATAAATCAGTAAAAAAAAAAAAAGGAAAGATTTTTCTCATTAGGCTTCGTTTTCAGTAGTTTGACTACAGTGTGCCTAGATGTGGTTTTTTGTTGAGTTTATGCTCCTTGGGGTTCACTGAGTTTCTTAAATCTATAAATAATCTTTCTCCAAATTTTGGAAATTTTCACCCATTATCCCTTCAGGTAGTTTTTCTTCCGCATTCTTACTATCCTCTCCTGGGATTCTAAATAACCATGTGTTAGACCTTTTTGTATTACTCCACAGAGTACTGACATTCTGTTCCTATTTTAAATCTTTGTTCCTCTTGGTGTATCAGAATGGATCATTTCTATTGATCAATCTTCAAGTTTATGATTCTTCTGTCATCTGCAATCTGTTATTAAGACCATCCAGTGGGGTGCCTGGGTGGCTCAGTAGGTTAAGGGTCCTGGTATCAGACAAATCTCAGGCTCCCTGCTCAGTGGGGAAGCTGTTTCTCCCTTTCTCTCTGCCCCTCCCCCCTCTCATGCTCCTGCACATGCTCTCTCTCTCTCAAATGAATAAATAAAATCTTTTTTTAAAAAAGACTATCCAGTGAATTTTTCACTGCAGACACTGTATTTTTCAATTCTAGAATTTACAGTCTGTTCTTTTCAATAGTTTCTTTTTTTCCCTGTTAAAATTTCCTGTTTTATAAATTCATTATTATTCCTTTGGAGCATGTATTTTTTGCATTTACATTTTGACATTTTACATTTTGACATATTACACTTTATATTTACATTTTACATTACACACCTGATAATATGCTATTCATAATAAACATGATAGCCAAAGTGTTAAGTAGTAGGATTGGTACATATAATCCATTCATTTGTTTATTCACATATTCACCCATTCAACAAGCATCTACTGTGTACCTACTGTGTCAGGCACGTTCTAATTGCTAAGAATTTGGATACAAACTAGAAATGGTCCCCGTTCTCAAAGAGCTCTCAAAATGGTAAGAAGAGGCAGGCATGTAAATGAATTGGCTAATATGATATTATGGAGAGTGGTGGTAGGGCTTATACAGAGTATAGTAGGGACACCAAGTGGGCCAATCTACCTGGAGGGGGAGGTCAGGAAAGCCCTTACAGAGAACGTGACCCTTGCGCTGGCATAGAGGAGCTTGAAGAACATCAAAGGAAGGTGACCAGTGGGCAGATGGACATCAGGAATTGAAAAGCAGAAGAGAATTTGGCCGTGGACATCAGGTTTGATAGTCTATAGCTTTCAGATGGTTGTGTGAGGCTGAGAGAATGGCTGAGATTCTCCCAGATGGCATGACAGGCAGCCTAAGATGAGGGTGAAATAGAGTTGGTCTGAGCCTTAGTCAAAGAAGGATACTGGGGCAGATTGTGTTGGAACTGAGGACCAGTTTCCAAGTCTGGGATACTCAGAATTAAGTTTATCCTAATACTTTAAGAACACTGACTCTGGACTCAGACAAATCTGAGTTCTAATGTCAGCTGTGTGGCCTTAAGGAGATTACTTAAACTCTATTTGGCTCAGTTTCCATAACAATAGAATGGGAGTAATAATAGTACCTGCCTCGGGGTCATTGTAAGAATAAGATGAGATAATATTTATAAAACAGTGCCTGGCACATAATGAACAATTATCAAATCGTAGCTGTTGTTATAAATTCTTTATTTAATTGGATGTGAAAGACTAGGAACAAATTTTAATTTCTTTACCACTAGATTGGAACACAGATGCACTCATTTATTCAAGAAATATTTTTTGAGGGTTGCCTGGGTGGCTCAGTCAGTTAAGCTTTTGACTCTAGATTTTGGCTCAGGTCATGATCTAAAGGTCGTGGGATGGAGCCCTGTGTCAGGCTCTATGCTCAGCACAGAGTCTGCTTTAGTTTCTCTCCCTCTTCCCCTCCATCTCTAAAATAAATAAATAAATCTTTTAAAAAAAGAAATATTGGGGCGCCTGGGTGGCGCAGTCATTAAGCATCTGCCTTCGGCTCAGGGCGTGATCCCAGCGTTCTGGGATTGAGCCCACATCAGGCTCCTCCACTGGGAGCCTGCTTCTTCCTCTCCCACTCCCCCTGCTTGTGTTCCCTCTCTCACTGGCTGTCTCTCTCTCTGTCAAATAAATAAATAAAATCTTTAAAAAAAAAGAAATATTTATTGAGTGCCTACTATATGCCAGGCACAGTTTTTTTGTTCTACATGGGAAAAACAGTATCTGTGACCTTAAGATCTTAAGCTGACATTAGGAACTCAAGGGATCTAAAATTTGAGTGGGGGAGAATGTATTATTCTTACTAAACTAATTAAAATTTAGCATTTCCTTCAATTATGAATGTAGACAAACCATGATAGTAGTATATGAGACTTTGTCACCACCAGAAATATTTTCATATCATATTAGTTATTGTAGATATCTAGAAATACTTGCTAGAATTAACATTTCTTCAAAACTAGGGATCTGGTAGGCCATTTTAGATACTGTTATTTTATATGTTAATGAATAAGTATATATATCACTGCAAAATATAATTATTAGCATGATTTATGTCCATAAGCATATTTAGAATAGCTGCTTTGAAAATATTGTCTGTGAATTACAGTGTCAGGATCATCTCAGGGTCAGTTTCCCTTAAACATTTTTTTTTCTTAAGTGTCCTTACATTGTCTTTTTTTTTCTAGTAATTAAGCATCATGTCCTGGCCATTGTAATATTTTCTAGTGGTGCTGGCTTCTTGCTTTCTGTTATATTTCTCCAGAGTGGTGGTGGTGTTGCTGCTGCTTCCTTAGCAGGCAGTTAACTTAGCTAAACTCAAACTCCAAACTCTGTCTCTCCTGTGTTGGGCATCAAGTGAAATTTCTGCTCAGTTCTTTTCTTGGAGTCTGCTCTGTACATACACCCAAGAGTCACCAGAGATTACTCAGAGTGTATATGCCAAATTTGGGTTCTCTGTCTATGGTTCTCTCCTCTCCAGGATTTTCTTTCTTGCTTTCCCTCTGAAATGGTCACCCTGAACTCTGTCCTCTGGGTTTCTGAGTTTTAGCCACCCAGCATGACATCCTCTGTGGCCTGCCCAGGAAACCCAAATTCTACCAATTTTTTAAGGAAGAAATAATGCCAATACTACACAAACTCTTCCAGAAAATGAGGGGGAAAGACTACTTCCAACTCATTCAGTGAGGCCAGCATTACCTGTACATCAAAACCATACAAAGACATATGAAAAGAAAAATTACAGATTGATATTCTTTATGAACGCACTTGCAAAAACTCTAAACAAACTTTTAGCAAATTAAGTTCAACAAGATACAAAAATGATAACATAATATGACTACGTAGCCTATCATGAGAATGCAAGTTTGGTGTAAACATTTGAAATTTTATCAGTGTAATTCAGCATATTAACAAACCAAACAAACTAAAAAATAAAAAACACATATGTCTTAGTCCATTCAGGCTGTTATAACAAAATACCACAAACTGGATGTCTTATAAAAAACAGAAATTTATTTCTCGAAGTATTGGAGGCTAGAAGTCAAAAATCAAGTCACCAGCATGGTCACGTTCTGGTGAGGGCTCTCTTCCTGACTCAGCCAGAACCTTCTTGTTATGTTCTCACATGGTGAAGGGGGCAAGGCATGTCTGGAGCCTCTTTTGCAAGGGCATTAGTCCCAGTGGGATGTACTTACTTTACAAAGGCTCCATTTCCCAAATACCATCACCTTTGGGAGCTAAGGTTTCAACATATGATTTTTGGAAAGATACATTCAGAACTACAGCAATCTTCTCAATAGATGCAAAAAAAAAAAAAAAGCATTTGACAGAATGCAGCATCTATTCCTGATATAAACTCCCAGAAATGAGAAATAGAAGGGAACTTCCTGAACTTCATAAAGAACACATACAAAAAACCTACAGCTAACATCATCCTTAGTGGTGAAAGTCTTTCACCACTTTTTGAGTGCTTTCGCCTCAATATCAGCAACAAGACAGGGATGTCCACTCTTACATTTTCTGTTCAACATTGTATTGGAGGTCCAAGCTTGGGAAATTAGGAAGGAAAAGAAATAAATGGCATCCTGATTGGAAAGTAAGAAGTAAATTGTCTTTATTCACAGATGACAGGACTACCTCTGTAGAAAATGTGATGGAATTGTCAGAAAAGTTACTAGAATTAATACGTCAGTTTAACAGGTGGCAGGATATAAGATCAATATACAAAAATCTATTGTATTTCTATATACTTCTATATACTAGCAATGAACAATTACAAATTTAAAAATTTAAAACAATGCCACTCAAAATAGCATCAAAAATATACAGTACTTAGGAATAAATCTGACAAAAGACATAAAAGACCTGAACACTGAAAACTACAAAATACTGCTGAGAGAAATTAAAGACCAAAATGAGAGAAAGAGACCTTGTTCAAGAGTTGAAAGACTCAATATTGTTAAGATACCAATTCTCCCCAAACTATTCTACAGAATTTAATCCAATCCCAAACAAAATTCCAGCAGACTCTTTTCCCCCTGGAAACTAAGATGATTCTAAAATGTATATGGGAACGCAAAAAAAAACCCGGACTAGTTAAAACAACACCAAGAAAACAAAGTTGTAGAACTTAAACTACCTGCTTTCAAAGATAGTTAGAAAACTACACAAATCAAAACTGTAAAGATAGGAAATCCAACAACAGAACAGCAAAGAGAGTCTTGAATCCACACATTTACTGATATTTGATATAGGCACAAAAAGTAGTAAAGAAAGACAGTCTTTTCAACAAATGATGCTGGGGAGCACCTGGGTGACTCAGTCTGTTAAGCAACTGCCTTTGGCTCAGATCATGGTCCCAGTGTCCTGGGATCAAGCCCTGTATTAGGCTCCCTGATCGGTGGGGAAACTGCTTCTCCCTCTCCATCTACTGCTCCCCCTGCTTGTGTTCTCTCTCTCTCTCTCTCAAACAAATAAATACATAAAATCTTTTAAAAAATGATGCTGGAAGAATTGAATATCCACAGGCACAAAAATGAACTTGGACTCATATCTCACACTACATACAAAAATTGACTCAAAATGAATCAGAAACCTAAATAAGTATAAAACCTAAAACCATAAAACTTCTAAAAGAAAACAAGATCTTTGTGACCTTGGGTTAAATAAAAACACCTTAGATGTGACACCAAAAGTACAATCCATAGAAGAGCAGATTGATAAACTTACTTCATCAAAATTTAGAATTTCTGCCCTTGAAAAGACACTGTGAAGAGAATAAAGAGACAAACCACAGACTGGTAGAAAATGCTTGCAAAGCATATACCTGACAAAAGACTTGTATCTAGAATACATAAAGAACTCTTATAACTCAATAATAAGAAAAACAACCCAATAATAATGAAGTGGATAAAAGGTTTAAGCAGACGTTTCACCAAAGAAAGGTATATGATGGCTAGTGAGGACATAAAAATATGTTCAACATCATTAGTCAGGGAAATCTAGGTTAAAACCAGAATGAGATTACACTATACACCTATTAGAATGGCTAAAATTAAATAGACTGACCATACCAAGTACTGATAAGAATGTGGAACTGGAACTCTCCTTAATACTAGTGGGAATGTAAAATGGTACAACCACTTTGGAAAACAGTGTGGTAGTTTTTTAAAAAGTTAAATGTACCTCTACTATATTATCCAGCGATACCACTCTTGGTATTTACCCAAGGAAATACACGTACATATAAAGGATTATACACAAATGTTTATAGGAGCTTTATTTGAGGTTACCCTAAACTGGAAACAACCTAAATGTCCATCAACCAAAGAATGAATAAACCCATCATGGTACATCCAAAAGAACGTTGATTTTACAATTCCATTTATTTAAAACTCTAGAAAATGCAAACTACCCTGTAGTGACAGAGAGCAGATCAGTGGTTGCTGGAGATGAGAGGAGCAAGGGAGTGAGAAGAGACAGGAGAGAGGGACTATAAGTGACACAAGGAAAATTTGAGAGTAATGGATATGTTTATTGCTTTGATTGTGGTGATGGCTTAATGGAGATATATATATGTCAAACCTTATCAGATAGTACAGTTTAAACATATCCAGTTATGTCAAATATACCTCAAAACATCTGCTTTTTTTAAAAAAAATACACCTACAAGTGAATAATAAAAAAGACAAACAACCCTATAAAAGTGGGAAATCTATTTGAACACTTTACAGAAGAAAATATAGAAATGGCCAGTAAGCACATAAAAACATCATACTCAACATGATTAGTCATCAGGGAGATGATAATTAAAATCACAATGAGTTGCCACTTCACACCCACTTAAATAGCTAAAAATAAAGGCTGACAACCACAAACGTTGAGGAAGATTGGAAAGAAAAGGAACTTTCATACATTTCTGGTGGGAACATAAATTGTACAACCACTTTACAGAATATTCTGGCAGTTTCTTATAAAACAACTATCCTATGACGTGGCAATTCCCTTTCTAGGCACTTATCTGAGTAAAATGAAAGCATATGTCTACACAAACTTGTACACAAATGTTCATAGCAGCCTTATTTATAATAGTCCAAAATGGAAACCACCCAGATCATAAACTGGTGAATGAATAAACCAACTAAGATATATCCAGACAATGGAATACTACTGTTCAGTAACAAAAGGAAAGAAGCAATAACACATTCAACAACATAGATAAATCTCAACATCATATTGAGTGAAAGAATCCAGACACAAAATAGTACATATTGTATGATTCCATTCATATGAAGTTCTCAAAAAGCAAAAGGTATCTGTGGTGGAGAAAAATTAGAACCATGGTTGCCTCTGTGTGGGATTGTGGTGGTGACTGACTAGAAATGGGCACGAGGGAAACTTCTGAGGTGTTGAGTGTTCTGTATCTTGACAGGAGACTGGAGTATGTGTTTGTCAAAACTCACTACATGGGTCACTTAAGATTTGTGTGTTTCACTGTAGTAAATTCTACCTGCAAAAAAAACAGTAAACAGGGACACGTGGGTGGCTCAGTCGGTTAAGCATCTGCCTTCAGCTCAGGTCATGATCCCAGGGTCCTGGGATGGAGCCCCGCATCAGTCTCCTTGCTCAGCGAGGAGCCTGTTTCTCCCTCTGCCTGCTGCTGTCTCTTTCTCTCTGACAAATAAATAAATAAAATCTTAAAAAAAAAAACACACAGTAAACAGATATTCTTCTCTAGCTAATGCTATGCATGCTGAAGTGTTTGGAGGTGAAGCCTACTGATGTCTGTAGCTCACTTTGAAATGGATCAGTAAAATAAGGATGACCTTGCAATCAAGCAAGCATAGCATAATGCTCATTGTAGAATATTAGTGTTTGGTACCTAGGTACAGATCTTTGAATTGATCTGTATATTGCAAAGTTTTCATAATAAAATCTGAAGGAAAATAAGAAAAAAGTTGTTAACATCTAATGGATAAAATTGTTACGAGAATATTTAAGAAGTTGGTTATCATTATCACTAATAAAATATTAAATGCTTATTAATAAAGAACGAAAAAAATGTTAAATCATGTCTTGCGGACTCAATTTCAGTGCCCAGCTTCACCCCACCAGTGTGGCTCTTTTTTCCCTTGGCTTACTACAGTCCAACATTTTCCTTTTGGTCTTAGACAATACCCAATTTATTCCTGGCAGAAGATGTTTGCACTTGCTGTTCCTTTTGCTTTCAGACGCTCTTCATGGTTGAGCCCTTGTCATTCAAGTCTCACATCAATGGGAGCCTCACCGAATTCCACCACTATCACTCCCAAACATCACCTTAACTGATGCTCTTCACAGTTCTTAGCACTTTTATGTGTTGTATGTTGACCCTTGTTTATTACCATCTTCCTTAGGAAACAGGAATCTTCAAGAAAGCGTCAACGGGCTTAGCACAGAGCTGTGCTGCGGCAGCTTCCTAGATGTCTGATGACTGGCATCAAATTCGTGGGCAACTGGCTGCAACCCACCCCCCTCGATGAATCCCGTTGGTTTTTCTTCATAGTATGACCTATTTTGAAATTAACTCAAATGCTTTTCCCCTCTACCCCCATTCCCACACACGTGCTCGCATACACACACACACTCACAGGAGCTCTTGGGCGCCAGATGCGCGCCCCCTGAGGGCAGGAATGAGGCCTGGCTTTGCTCACAGCTCTATTCTTACTGCAAGGGCTCGCAAAAGCATCGGTGACTCAGTGAGGCGCCTTGACCCCTCCCGTGAGATCTGGCTTCGCTCTGCTTTGCTTTCTGTTCCCATCCCCCCACCCTCACCCCCGTCCAGAAGAACGCCCGAGGGGGCGGGGTTCTTTCCATTCCTTCTTTCCTTCCTTCACGGGCTAGTTGGTTCTTTCGCTCATTCATTCATTCGTTCGTTCCTACGTTTGTTCATTCATTCATTCGTACATTCATTCGAGTCCTCCTCCCTCCGCTAGGCATCTGGCCCGCACGCGCAGATCCCCCGCGGTCCTGCCTGACCCTCCCCGCGGGCCTCAGCCCCGCCCCCTTCCCGCCCCGCCCCCTCTCCAGACCAATTGCGGCTGGCTGGCCGGGCGGGGCCGGGACCAGGGCGGGGCCTTGCTCCCCCACTACCCCCGGCGGCGCCCGCGGCTCCGGAAACGCGCCGCGGGGCTGCTGGGCTCAGGCGGGCGCTGGCGGCTCCGTGGCGTTTCCTGCCACGCCGGGCCTGCCTGGGCCGCGCCAGCGCCGCTCCACCGAGGGCTGCGCGTCGGCCGCCACGGGGCCAGGGTGAGCGTGAGGGCCACGGGAGGATGTGCCCAGGGAGCGGGAGGATGTGCGGGATTGGGCTGATCGTTTGGGCCAAGGGAGAATGCGCAAGGGGGCGACCGGAGAGAGTGCGCGGGGCTAGCATGAGTGTTCCGCAGAGTGTGCGATGGGTGGAGGCCAAGCGTTTTTGGGGGGCGTTTCTGGGCCCTCAAGAAGCTTCTCAGCCCTGAGGCCATCAGAGTGAAGGACGAGTCCCAGATGGCCGCTACGAGGAGGCCCGAAGGCCTTCTCGCGGCGGGTGGGGGGCGGCGGTCAGGGGCGGGAATCGCGGATGTGCCGAGGCCTACGCTGCTTTTGGGGGGACACTAGGAACTGGGAACTGGTCATTATGGGAAGGAGGTGACCCCTGCCCCAAGCGCAATGGAGGCTTAGGGAGAGGGGGCGTTGGGAAGGTTAAAGGGCTTTCCCCCAATCTGGGGGAGGGGCTGAGCCGAAGTCTGGGGCTCTGGGTGGATGAGCTGGGAACGGTTCCTGCTGATGGAGTTCCTCCTTTCCTTTTGGGTGGGGATTGAGCCTCAGGTTGGTGGGGAGGGATGCGGGGATAGCCCAGAGCCCAAGATCTGTGAGGGAACGCGAGGGGGCAGCGCTTGCTGGGTGAGGATGAGCTCAAGGCTCTAGGTCTTAAACAGGGCTTTTTCTGTCGCCCTTCTGGGGGCCACCATCTCCTGCTTCTGTGCCTCCCCCTTAACTCCTTTGCTGCCTCTGGTCTATATTTGGGTGATTAATTACATGTGTTTTTCCATCCTACCCCCGCAAACAGACACTTGCCTGCCGCCCAAAGCCCATGGTCCCTTTCAAACAACCCCCCCCCAAACCCTGGCCCTCTTCCCAGAGGTCCCACCCGGTTCCAACTGACGCCCTCCAGCCAGCGTTGGCCTAGACTGGCTGCCAGCCCCCTCCAGTCTCCTTGGTCAGTGAAATATTTTCTCTTAAACTTCAGACCTGACATTTTTCCTTTACCAAAGGATTTCAGATGAGATTGCCAGAACAGCACCCCCTCTGGGTACTAATGCTGCCTCACCCCATTCCCCATCCTCCCTCCCCCATTGAGCCCTTAAGTAGAAGCAGCTTGCACAGTGCCTGGCACAGTCCAGTCCATTCCCCCAAAATATCCCTGGATCTATGTTTAGAATCCTATTGAACAGTGATTTGCAGCCTTCTTTGGGTGAGAGACCCCTTGGAAAATCACTAGATAGTGTGAATTCTCTTCCCAGAAGTCTGACAATCAGCACAGACAGTGGAATCCCATACAGGAAAGCTCACAGGTCTGAATCCTGTCTGCTGAGTGCTGGTGGTGAGGAAGACTCCAGATTCTAGATAGGCCCAGTACTAACAAGGCACAGTTCTACATTCCAGTTCCCAACGTGCTGGTTGCAAATGCAGATTCCTTGGCCCACCCACACTTGCTACTCCGCCCCTTGAATTCTTAGCAAACCCCAAGCCAGGATTCTAGCACACTGATCCAACCCTGGTCCTGACCTGCCTGGGCTCCCCAAATGAGCATCCCTCATACCTGTGTAGACTCTCTCATATCCAGGCCAATGTAACCTCAACGAACCTATACTTATAATTTATTTTGATTTTTAGTAAGATGCCATGCATCTTCTTGGGAAAAGGGGAACGTAAACCTTTTCTCAGTTAAGTACAACAAACACTACAAAATCCCCTTCTGGTCTACCTTCTGGCTTTTTATAGAAGGGAAAGAAAACGGAAACCTAAACAGAAAGGGACAGGTGCCCAGGCAAAGTGAGGGAGGAAAACTAGGGAAGATGGAGACAGATGCCTCCCACCCACGCACACGGAAAAAGACACACACAGACACAAACATCCCAAGAGAAACAGACTTTCCTGGTGAAACACCCCCTCTCCGCCCTTTTGGATTCTGCCACTTCTAGCAGTAGTGCATTTGCACAGTACAGGGTGGGCCCCGATAAGACCTCCGTGGTCACATCCTGGTGAGACAAGTTGAGAGCACATGAAGGCCAACCTCAGCTCCAGCCCGGAGGCTTGGGTCAGCACCCTGGCCTTGCCTGGCTGGGGTGGATTGGGGATGTTGGCAGTGTGTGTCGTCTCACCCTGTCCTTCAGTCAAGCACTCATGACCCAAAGACACATGTCCCTGGAAGGTGCACCCAAGTCTGCTTCTCCCTCTGAATTATTTCAGTCTCAACAGGTGGGACCTCACCTGTCTGACTTAGCACTCAGAATCGGCCTGAGACAGAATGAGCCATCCTTGCCTGTCTCTTTTGGGTAAGTCTGGGAGTTTATAGACTATGTTTGCTGGCCTTAAAGCTGGTCATGCTGTCAGAAGGCTCCATGGGTGAGGATGCAAGATGGTGGGAAATATCCTTTCCTTTCTGGAAGCGCTTACATTTTCATATATGTCAGTGTCACTGAACTGTCTTTGCCCAGAGACAATTCTTTAATCTGAGCAACAAGACTCAAAGGAGGACAGATATCCAGTAAGGAGAATTGGGAATCTAGGTAATCATTTGCATGGGACAGAGAGCCGCGGGCACCCATCTGAATTAAATGCTGAAGAGTGAAGTCTCTTGTCTGACCTATAAAGACACCCTCCAGGGCATTTTTGCTCTGGTCCAGAACAGAACTGAACACCACGAGCTACCTGTTGTCTTCCAGGGCCTGAGGACATTCTGCTGCAGGCCCTTGTTTAGATGTTGCAGGGAGTCCAGATATTTCTGGCACCCCTAGAAGTTTCTGGAAGCTGCTAGATGGATCTAGTTCGGGTGGCCTTGCTGCCTCTCCCCTGCCCCACTGCCCAGGGGAGAATGGTACCTGTGCTAGGGAGGTTGCATGGCTGTTTGTAACCTGGAATTGATGAAATAGTGATCTTTTAGGCTCAGATGCAAACTTCACTAGTACATTCTGAAGAGGGATTCTGAGCTCAAATGCAACCAAAAGACACCTAATTATTCACTACTTTTTTGACATGGGTTGGTTTCTGTCTCCACTGAATTCAACTCTTAATTTCTGTTCTTTCATATCAAAGTGGAATGGTTATTTTGGTTCTCTTAACGTTTCCGGGTCTATACAGAAGAATTTGATTTAAATAAGGTGATTAAAATGTGCATTACCATCTAAAGCACATATCAGGAATATTTCTGCAGTCACACGAGCTCTCGTGTTGTAGATTGTCAGGCAATGGGTGAGCATTGAGAGGATCTCCCTGTGGTCATCAGAAAGCTGCAGTGTCTGTGGCACTTCGCTTGGTCCAGGGTGGAATCTGCAATCAACCTTTGATAGGACCTTCATTCTCTGGGAGTGTATAGTCATTAGACTACACTTCAGATCCTACTTAAAGAAGGAGGATAATATTATTTATATTAAGAGACAGAGATTTTGTTTTCCCATAATCTTTCTCCAAGCCGCCATTTCCCAGGTGGGTGTAGGAATGCACCTTACAAGATTTGGGTGAATGAAAGTGCCCTATGGTCAAGGTCAGCATCCTCCACTGTATCCATCAGGTGCATTACTATGGTTTTCATATTCTTCCTGGAATTGCTTTGACCTTGACCCTTGAAGATCCACTTTTGGAAGGCAGTGGACATCTGTATTTGTCACTTCTGTCGCAGCATCCAGCTTCTTTTCCAGATTAGTTCCACCATTTCAAAGTAGAGCGGTGTGTACAGCATGGCTTCTAAATGATCAGATGCTCTTCGGGATTGGTGATAATTTTACTTTTAGCTGCAGTGGGGGTTAATGCGTATTTTATCATACATAACTTAGCTACTTTTGTGAAAGCAGGGCTCACTTTTTCCCTCCTATTTTTACGAGCACTTTCTAAATGATCCCTGTACGTCCATGAGTGCTGTTACTGTGTGTGGTGATGTGAAATTCTCTCAGGTTAGGTTCCCTGGGCAAGCCTGGTACAGAAAGGGCCATTCCTGTTGCTACACAAGAAAGGATAATTAATAATTCACTTGGGGGTTGTGGCTTCGGGATTTCAACAGTTAATCATTCCAATTAAGTAAAAACACTTTGATAGGATCTGCTTGATTAAATAGAATGCTTCAGGAGGGTGTGCTCAATTAAACATGGGTGGCTTGGAAGAACTGTGTGTGTGTGTGTGTGTGTGTGTGTGTGTGTGTGTGTGTGTGTGTGAGAGAGAGAGAGAGAGAGAGAGAGAGAGAGAGAGAGAGAATGATGTATTTGACTATTGCCCAGTGAGGGTCTCTGATGGTATATCAGTAGGATGATTTAAAGCCAGTCCCCTCAGTCCATATATACCATGAGGCTATGAGGACATTCAGTAACTACCTATTCTCTGGATATGGCCTGGTGTTAGAGGGCTGCATATTTCCTTTCTTTGGTGTGGCTCAAAAAGTCTTAAATCTTGGGAGCTAGACCTTAGGCAAGTTACTTAACCTCTTGGATCCATGACTTCCTTCTGTGTGAAATGGAGGTGGTGATAACTATTGGTTGTGGTGATTAAATTATGTGAAGGGAGAAGCACAGTACAAGCACGTAGTATGTACTCTCTAACTAGAGGTTTGCTCCATTTAACATGCCCCTCCTCCCACAGTTTATCCCATGTCCACTCAGTGCCAGGGCTCCTGCAGATGCTGGGGATTCAGGGGTGACCAAGAAAGAGAATGTCTCTATACTGTGGTAGGTGGCATTTCTCCTGGGGAATGAGGTAAAGACAGACAATTTCATTTCAGAGGGTGATTTTTAGGTAGTGAAAAGTGTTATGAGTAAATGGTGATTGGGCTCAAGAGTGAAGACACTTTGAGGACGTCACTTGAATAAAGCCTAAATGCTTAGAAGGGACTACCTGTGGCATGTTCAGAGCCCTGTGGGGCATCACCTTGGCATATTTAGGGCAGAATGAATGCCAAGGTGTCTGGAAGGAATGACTGAGATGCAGGGTGCAGGATTTGGGCCAGGTGGGCTGGGCCGGGGTCTTTGTAAGGGGTTAAGGCCTTAGGCCTCTGGCTTGAGGACAGTGAGACAAATTTGTAACAGGCCACCTTTTTCAGAAGGTAAATGTGAGATGTTCTGTCCGTTCCACTTGCAGCAAAACCTCAATGTCAATGGAAGTGAGTTTTCTTAATGAATTGTGTAAGTAATCTATGACCAGTTTGTTTTGTATTGGAAGCCAAAGTCAAACAAGGCATCAAGTGTATACCAGGAAGAATCCCAACTGCTCAGAAGGGGCCCTACCCAGATGACAGTGGGACACAGAGGGCTTAGCTGCAGGGTACCTGGGGCTTCACGCACACACCGGGGAAGCACCTGTGCTGGGCAGTGGGTTAAAGATGGGAATGGGGCTTCTGTGGATGTTGAGACTAAGGGAGGTCTTCTGCTCACACCCATCTAAGGCACTGAGAGTCTGGGAAGACGAGCCCAGGAAGTCCCAGCCCCATGGTCCTATCTCTAAGCTTTCTGGGACTTCCCGTACATTCCATCAGCCCCTCTCCCCTGTGTCTGCCTTGGCCATGTGGATACCTCAGGATGTTGCTCAGCTTCGAGGGCCGTTCCCCCATTGTCTCCTTGGCCTCAGCCCTGCCCCCTCGCATGTGAGAATCTTTCTTATCTAAAGTCTACCCAAATCTTTTTAAATTGTTATTCTTTTCTGATTACCAAAGAAATGCAGCTTGGTTACTAAAAATTCACATGTTACAGAAACAGAAAGCAGAAGACCTTTCTAAATCTAGACTCTACCCAAGTGCAATGCACATTACAGTATAGGTGTGCTTATTTTAGCTACAAGTCACTCCATTTATTCCTTTTTTTCTCCTGAAATGCAAATATATACTTAGCTGTTCTCTTCCCTTCCCCTACTGTCTTTGGATTTTTTAGTAAACAGTTACTGTCTGTCTCCATCTTCTACGAAGAGTTGCATTTTTGTAGTCTGTGTGTCATCCGTGTTAGCCACCTGTTGATTTTTTTTCATTTTTATTTCTTTTTTCTTTTTTTTTCTTGTTTTCTACCACTTGTTGATTTTATATTTAAGCTCTCCAGTTTTTTTTTTTTCCCTGCTCTGAGTTCTAGGACTCTTCCACATTGATCATTCACCCCCTCCTTCTTTCATTTTTGACAGTGGGATTATTTAGACCTATAGTATATTGTTCTCCATCCTTTTACTTTTCAATTATCTATGTCTTTACATTTAAAGTCTTTATATTTAAAATTTCTTACACACGGCATAGAGTTGAGTATCGTTTTTTAATATAGTCAAATAATCTCTACCTTTCAATTGGAGTGTTTAGTCCATTTACATTTAACTTAGTTATCCATGTGGTTGGATTTAAGTTTGCCATCTTGCTATTTGTTTCTATTTATCCTCTCTGTTCTTTTTCTTTTGTTTCTTCATTCTTTTGTATTATTTTTTAGAATTTTATTTTATCTCCACTCCTGTCTTATTAGCATGCATCAGAGTCTCAGAGGGCTTCCTAAAACACACAATCATATGTTTTACTTATATGTATGTTATAAACCCCACAGTACCTTATTATTATTTTTGCTTTAAATGGTCAGTTATTTTTTAAAGATTTAAAAATAAAGGAGGTAAAAGTGTTTTTACATTCTGGTGTTCTTCATTCCTTTGTGTGTCAATCCAGGTTTCCATCTGGTATCATTTCCTTCACCTGAAGAACTTTCTTTAATATGTCTCATAGTACAGGTCTGCTGGTGACAAATTCTCTCAGCTTTTTGTCTGAAAAAGTTTTTATTTTGCCTTCATTTTTGGAGAGTATTTTCCCTGAATATAGAATTCTAGGTTGACAGGGTTTTTTTCCTTTAGCACTTTAAAAATGTCATTCAATTGTTTGCTGGCCTGCACATTTCTGATAAGAAGTCTGCAGTTGCTCTTATCTTTGCGCCTCAGCTTGCACATTTTGTGATAAGAAGCCCGCAGTTACGCTTATCTTTGCCCCCCCCCCCCACCGCACGCAGCTGCTCTAAGATTTTCTCTTTGTCACTAGTTTTTAGCAATTTTATTATGGCATGTTTTGGTGTACATATGTGGTTTTTCGGTTTTGTTGTTTGTTTGTTTAGTCTTGGTAGGGGTTGACTGGGCTTCTTGGATCTAGTTTTCTCCAGATTTGGGGGGAAAAATTCAACCATTATTTCTTCAACTGTATTTTTATCCTCTCCCCCTTTTCATCTTTTCAGATTCCAGTGACATGTGTGTTAGATGATTTTCTGTTATATACAAGTCACTGAGACTGTTTTTTAAATATCTTTTTTTTTTCATTTTGAGCTTCATTTGGGTTAGTTTCTATTGCTATATCCTCAAGTTTTCTAATCTTTCTGGGGGGACAGGGGTCAGTGTCTAATCTGCTATTAATCACATCCAGTGACATTTTCATTTTAACTGTTGTAGTTTTCACCTCCAGAAGCCCCATTTGGATCTTGTTTATATTGTCCATTTTTTTCGTTATGTTTCTGTTTTTCTTTCAGTACTAATACATAGTTAAACTAGCTGTTATCCTTGTCTGTAAGTTCTACCAGTAACCATTTCTGAGTATTTCTGTTGACCTGATTTTCCTTGCCATGGGTCACATTTTCCTGCTTCTTGGCATTTCAGTAATTTTATCATAGATATTGGACATCATAGAGATTATACTGTTGAGTGTCTAGATTTTGTTATTTCACTTTGAAAAGGGTTGGACTTCCTTTGGGGAGGTAGTTATTTGTGGAACAGCTTCATCACATTGAGGCCTATTTTTAAGCTTTTCTAGAGCAGGTTCAGGGTAGCTGTGGCTCCAGGAGTTGGTGAGTCCTACTACTAAGGCATGGCCCCTCTGATTCTCTACTAAATGCCCCAGTGATCACTGAGGACTCTCTACCCTGGTTGGTTGGACCCAGAACATCTCCCTAGCTGTGTGTGTCCCAGGAATTGTTCAGCTTAAAGCTTCCTGGCCATTTCTTTCTTAGTCTTTGGAGTTTTATTATGTACGCATGGCTTGGGAGTCAGAAAAGGCTCAAGGGGAACCTCATGCTGATTTTTTGGAGCTCTTTTTTTCTGTGAAGCTCCCTCCTTTCTGGAACTCTGCAACTTCTAGCTGCATCAACTGCCCTGAATGCTACTCTGTGTCTTGATGAAGCCAGCAAACTCTATCTGAGTCCCCTTTCTCTGCACTCTCAATCTGGAAACCGCCTCCGGGCAGAACCACGACAATGATAAGGCTCATCTCAGTTGTTTCTCTTCTCTCAGGATGATGATCCTTCACTTCCTGCTGCCCAGTATCTGAAAACTTGTTTCACATCTATTTTGTCCAGTTTTATACTTGTTTATGGCAGGACAGTGTTTGTTCTTTGTCACCATATCATGGCCAGAAGTGGAAGTGTCTGTCTGCCCCTCTCGGTATAATATCTGATTTTATGTAAAAGTCTTTCCGTGAGCTAGTGTAAACATGCCTCCGTTTCATTTAGTTATGAATTGAATTGAATTGACCTGACATCAGAACAGAAACTGTTCCTGTTTCTTTGAATTCGCTGAAACGGGAGGCCTCTGATGCACACACACTTATGGTAATATAATTACAACATTTCACATGTTTTGCAATCTGGAAGTAAAAGGTAAATTGTACATATTATTCAGATCTTTTATTTAGCAACTTGGTGTTTGAAGATCTTTTCTTTGAGGCTTCTTTTTCTAGTTGTTTTGTTCAACTTTTCTTTTTTGTCAAACAGTTCACAGAAATGTTCTTATCTGCGTCTGTCTCACTGTCACCTGGTTAATTGAGTTGCTTCTGGCCAACACGATCTGGATCCCGCTCTTTTGTTGCCTCTCTTTGCTCCAGTGGCCTGATATTTTTTGTTGCCCTTACAAAGTTGGAACGATCCCTCACTTCTCACTTAAGTTATTTCTTCTGCTATTCTTTTGGGGACACTTCCTTCCTATGCAGTGTGAGTATTGAACTCTGAGGCTGGCTGCTAGGAGGCCTGTGGCTGCCCTGTCTCAGAGAGCCAGTCTCGCTACCATTGACTCTCAATCTGTGTCTATATTATCTGGGCTATTCCTGGCCCAACGTTCATTTGTCTTGTCTGGGTTCCCTCTGGCCTGCCCGTATTAATTCTTTGCCAGTCTATTTCCCCCAGTGTTTGGGTATATTTTCTTAGGCACACCCATGCTCTGGCTTGTCACTCAGCTGCTGTGCAAGAGAAGGCTGAATAAGATTTAAAACCAGGGAAAAGGAAATCACTAGTCTTGTCCCTAGGGGACCCAAAGGCAAGGCTGGTGTCACTCATGGCTCTTTTCACTTTCCTTAGCTCTGCCTGCCCCCCCCAGGGTCTTGCCCTCCCCCAGGATGGACCAGGTCCTGGCTGGCCCTCTTGAGATACCTGAGGCCCAGGTGAGCTGTGCTTCCCTCTGCCTGGCTTAAGAATCTGTCTCTGCTCCATGATTCTGGCCGTGGTCTCTACCTCTTTTCCCAGCATGACACACTACAGGACCTGAATTGCAGCTAATGCCTATCCTCCCTCTGCTTTCTTCCTGAGTCTACCAAGAAATGGATGCCTGCTGGGGTTGTAATTCCCATGATGCTGGTGGGGGAGCTGCATTTCAATCCAGGAAAGTGATTGAACTGAGGTCCCTTGAGAAGACAGTGTGAGACCAGGGCCATGGCCCAGGTCTTCTGATGCTTGGTCAGATTTTGTTTCCAGGACCTCTTGGGGCTTGTGCTTAGATCTCCACGCTAGCGATGCACACCCATTCCAGACCCTCGCCTCTTATCCCCGCTATTACTAGTGCTGCCCCCACCTCATTCTAGAATGGATAGATGGACTACTTATCCCTGGGAATTCTTTCAGGATTCAGTGACATTTGACGACGTGATACAGCACCTTACAAAAGGAGTGGTCGAGACTGGACACCGAGCAGAGGACATTGGCATATTACATGAATGTGTCCTCTGTGGGTAAGGATGCCCCTAGCCCTTCCACCAGCTTCTGCACAGCTGCATGGTCCTACACAACTGGGCGTGGGAAGAGGACCACCTTGAGTAGCCCTACACAAGCTTGCCTTCTGGGGGCTTATGCCCCCACCCTGGGGATCGGCTGTAAGAAAACACAAAGGATCTGTTACCCTCAACGTTTCTTTTTTTTGGTCAACATTTCAAAGTAGCAGGGCTCCCTTCCAAGTCCTAGTGGCATGGAAAGAAGCCCCATCAGTGTTTCATTAGGAAAGAAATTAGAACAAACCGGCCACTATCATTTAGAAAACTTTTTTTAAAAAATCACAAAGTACACAAAAATTACATGGCCATTTTATTATAGCTTATCGTTGAGAGAGAGGTTGACACAGCAGGGTCCTCTTGCCCCATCAGGGGCTGCACATGTGAGGTGGGGAGGGGTCCTCAGACAGGAGGCTGCTGAGGGTCAGGTTTGGGAGTTTCAGGACAGTACGAAGGTCAGTGTGCAGATGCTAAGGAATGTGAGTAGGGAGAGAGGGAAGATCATCTCTTCAGGATGTCCACCTGGCATTCCATCTGGGTGGGCCCGGGGTCTGCCTCCTGTATTCCCTGGAGGGAGCCAGCCCTTGGGGAGGGCATTTGGAATGGATGAATGACTTGCCTGAGGGCACAACCAAGCTCTCGTTTGTGGACTAAAAGGGTTTCATCTTTGAAGACCCTGCCCCACTCTGGCTCTGTTCTGATGGCATCTCTGGCTGCCAGCAAAACCCTTTTCCTTTTCCACAAGGAGGAGTTCCTGTTTTGAATCCTACCTGGTGTGAGGACACGTGCTGCTGGTATCTGCCCCATCCCTTAATGCAGATTGAGCGAAGCATTCTGGTGAGTGAAAAACCCGACAAATCAAAAAATTGTGGGGGAAGTCCAGCTGAGCCTTTGGGGCGAGGGAGTGGCTGCTACTCCGCCATAGCAGGTGGTAGGGAGTGTGCGGCAATGAGGGCTGTCTGCCCCTTTCGTCTGTAGTCCCTGCTTCTGGTTGGGTGGGCACCAGCCATCCTGCCTCCGCCATCTCTGGGCCCTGTGTTCAGCAGCTGTCTCAGGAGGAGTGCGATTCTTGACAAAGGAAAGTAACGTCCTTGCTTCCTCCTCTGCAGGGTAGCAGTGTTTTGTGGTTCTCATCTCCAAACGCATCTTGGTGACTGAACAGCAGACGATGGGTGAAGACGCCCAGCCACAGGAGATGGCATCCACCAGCTCCCCACGGGCCGGTGAGCCCAGTCCCGAGGTCAAACAGAACAGGGACTCCGAGGGGAGGGGAGGGAGCCTTCAAAACCTGCCTATAGAACATCACTTTGCATGTAAAGAGTGTGGGGATGCCTTTCGGCTTAAGGTCCTCCTTGTGCAGCACCAGAGAATTCACAGTGAGGAGAAGGGCTGGGAGTGTGGTGATTGTGGGAAGGTCTTCAGGGGGGTCTCTGAGTTCAATGAGCACCGAAAGAGCCACATGGCTGCAGAGCCCCAGCCCGGCCCCAGCCGAGCCCTGGAAGATGCCATGGAGAAAAGGGAGCAAATGGAGAGGGAGGCGAAGCCTTTCGAGTGTGAGGAATGTGGGAAAAGGTTTAAGAAGAACGCAGGCCTCAGTCAGCATCTGCGTGTCCACAGCAGAGAGAAGCCCTTTGACTGTGAGGAATGCGGGCGGTCCTTCAAGGTGAGCACCCACCTCTTTCGCCATCAGAAGCTCCACATTTCCGAAAAGCCGTTTGCCTGTAAGGTGTGTAGCCGGGAGTTCTTGGACCGCCAGGAGCTTCTCAAGCACCAGCGGGTGCACACCGGCCACCTGCCCTTCGACTGTGACGACTGCGGCAAGTCCTTCCGCGGCGTCAACGGCCTGGCCGAACACCAGCGCATCCACAGTGGGGCCAAGCCGTACGGGTGTCCCCACTGCGGCAAGCTCTTCCGGAGGAGCTCGGAGCTCACCAAGCATCGCCGCATCCACACGGGCGAGAAGCCGTACGAGTGCGGCCAGTGCGGCAAGGCCTTTCGCCAGAGCTCCAGCCTCCTGGAGCACCAGCGCATCCACACCGGGGAGCGGCCCTACGGCTGCGGCGACTGCGGCAAGGCCTTCCGGGGGCCCTCCGACCTGATCAAACACCGGCGCATCCACAGCGGACTGAAGCCCTACGAGTGCGACAAATGCGGGAAGGCCTTCCGGAGGAGCTCCGGCCTGAGTCGCCATCGGAGGACCCACAGTGGAGCGAGACGCTGCGAGTGCGGCGAGTGTGGCCGCGTGTTCAAGAGGCGGTCGGCGCTGCAGAAGCATCAGCCGAGCCACCACGATTAGAGGAGGCCCCGAGGCCCGTAGCCCCTCGGCGGGCGGCGGCTGCCCGCGTGGACGAGTCCCTAGAGGGGTAGGGCAGAGTCAAAGGAGATGAACAGTTTTGTAGCGCTTCTATTTTTTCTCGTCGGAAAGGTCGAATCCAATTTATACCGTCACCAGCAATTTATAAGTGTACGTGTTTCCCATTTTGCCTATGGAGAGTAGCTTCTATGACATTCTAATTTATTTGGACTAGTGTGACTGGCGTAAAGTACTTTCAAGGTATTTAAATCCATGGGCCTTGAAACTGAGAAAGAGAGAAGAGAAACCTGCATGTGGGAGCGGAGGGGGGCTTGTGGGCCCTCTTCTCCAAGCTGCTCCCTCCGGGAACCAGACACAGAGCTAGTCAATGATGGCCTCAATATAATGTGACCCCAGCTTTCCTGAAGACAAGATAGAACCCCAAAGTTGTTTGGCCTACTTGAATTTATAAATTTTTAGGGATGTAAATAGAATACTCGAATGTCTTCTAATATTTAATTTATTAATTCAGTTATACGTACATACTGTAAATCACATATTATATAGAATAATATATTAATTTGGAGAATACTCCTGTTTTCCCTCACGCCGCTCCACAAGATCATTTTATTCTAAATCCTCACATGCATCTCTAACCTCACCATCGTCACCAACCTCGTAGCCCCTTTTGAGTCATCTGACAGTTTCAAAGCACATCCAGTGGCTTCTGTTCATCTAAGCTGTGTGCCATGTAGCACTGTGACAATCCCTGCACAAGGCTCCCACTAGAAGTTTCCTCCCAAGCCATAAGTACGTGTTTTGTTTTGTTTTTTTAATTGGTCCTGTAGCTCTGCAACATAACCACTTAATGGGTTTGGCTTTTTAAAATGATTTTAAAAGACTTTTTTGAAGCATCTGTAACTTCTCATTGTGAGGTCATACTCCCAGAAATAAGAACTGAATCTGGGTTAAATTGCTTTCGCATCCATTTTTCTTAAACTAGTTTGTTCTGGTGACTTCCATGTGCATCCAAAGCTAGCATCAGTTGGGGTCTGTTTCAATTACTAGGTCTTGTCCTCAAGCAGCACTATTTTGTTCAAGCTCAAGAACTCAAGTATGACGTGATGCCTCTTTTTCGGGAGCAATAGCCTCTCCTCCTATGGAGCCAACCCTCCGTCTTGGGCTCCGTAAAACAGGGGTGATCACAGGACTACCTCCTAAGGTTATTGTGAGAACTGCGACGCCACGCCTGGCCCGAAGGTGCACACTCAGTGAAGGTCATCTGCTGTCATCACCGTAATTATTGCTGTCATTCTATGACTCATTAGGACAAGAACTGGGGATGGACCCAGGCCTCCTGCCTCCTAGTCTCATCTTCTTTCTTTCGTGCAATGTGCAATGACTTAAATCGTGTTCCTGTTTTCTTGCACGCAATCGTACGTTCATCTCCTTTGACCGGTTGTCAAGTTACCTTTGGATATATTGACTTTATACAGTGGTTCTTTCTATATCGATTGTGATGATCTCTTTTCCAATTTTATTGCTTTGCTCTTTGTAGCAGTTTTATTACATTTTTGTCGGGCAAGTTTTCAGTTTTACATATCCGAGCACTCACCGTTGTCCGTTAAGCCGTAACTTTCACTACTTCAGTACTTAGATACGATGATGTTCTCTTCCAGAATTTTAACTACAAATGAAAAGTTGAAAGCCCTGCCCCACCAGAAGGTGGCTGCACCGGGTGGGCAGGCTGGATGGGAATGGGCCCAAGAAGCAGGCTCTCTCCTCATCCAAGATGCAGACTCTGTGCATGTCTGTGGGCAGTACTTGACTATCCAACCTGGCCACGCAGACACGCAAGAGAAACTTCCATCTCGGATTGGCCAGAACATTCTGACTGTTTCTCAGTATAGCCCTACCTGTCAGCAGCAGGGCTGGGCCTCAACTAGATCAATGGGGTGGTCCAAACGTGGTCTTGGCTGCAGCTGGCTGGCCTTCAAGCTCCTGGGAGCTTTGGCCGTGCCCGGCATGGATTCGGTGCCTGAGCAGCAGATCCACCCAAGACACATCTCGTCGAACACAAGGAGACTCACCTGACTGATGCTGTCGTGTGGATTGCATCCTCCTCCTAGTGAGTGACTCTGGAACTAGAAAGAGACCGGTTTGGTGGCTTTTGTTTTGGGCAACTAGGGGGAAATTCACCCACGCGTTCTGATGTTACTCCTGCAGCTACACCTAAGAGGAGCAACAGAGCAAAGGCTCGGAGAGGAACCGTGCCCCTCTGATGCCCTGCGCATCACGGTGATAGAAGCCCGGCCACCACAGGCCCGGGTCGTGACTTTCAGCGGCCATGCCCAGGAGGGGCAATAAAACAAGGGTTTGGAGGGCAACGGTGCCCTTCTGATGGCCCATGTGGCATAGAAATAGAAGCTGGTCATCCTGGGGCTAGGCTGTTACCACCAACAGCCTCCCCCAAGAGGAACAGCAGCAAGGGCTGGCCGGAAAGTGGCCTCCGGTGATCTGCAGAGCCCGCAGGTGGAAGCCAGCCACACGGGGGCTGTGGTGTGACTTCCCATCAGCTGTGCCTGGGGGCCGCTGGCGGGCCCGGAGAGGAGGTGTGCCCTTCCTGATGGGCCTACCGAGACTGAGGCAGAGCTTCCCAGCAGGCACACCTGGAGGCACTTCTCAGCCCCCATCCTGGGAAGCAGGGTCCCCTGGTGACCCCTGTGACCTTAGCCAGAAGGTACTCTGGAATGGCCCCAGGCCACAACAGCGGCTCTTTGTGGCATCTCCGCCCTGCCCCTCAGGCTGGAGAGAAGCCGACAGCACTTGTTACATAGCTGCTCCTTTTGCTCTGTGGCTTCGGTTCTTGCAGTAGTTGTGAAACTGCGTCTGAAATCACTGCTTCCTTCTGCATCAGTTTGCTCTTTTCAAGCTGTCAGGACATGTTCGACACAACTGTCACTTGGTAAAGAATTTGACATTCACAGGGGGCAAGTCTGGCAACCTTCACTGGAAGTACTCTGCCATTTCTTGCTTGTTCACTAGTCATTTGTCAGCTTTTCTGAAGGATCCAGACACAGTATTAACTCAGAACTTAGCATTGTCACCACTGCTCCATTTCTCCCCCCGCCGGGATGTGGCGTCCTGGCATCCTGTCATGCCCTCCTTGACTTTATCCATTCTCAGTTCTAGCATTTTCTCTGAAACAAACCCTCTTCTAGAGTTAACACTAAAGACCGCATCTTTTCTGTCACTGCGTTTGCGGGTGACGTCTGTGCTCTCTCCAGCGCAAGCCGTCTGTGGCTTTAACATGTGTCCTGTAGTTGCGCCAAGTTCAGTTTTTGCCTCTAGTAACTTGGGGGTGGATTTCCTTGGATTCCGTAGGTAATACTGCTATGTCAGATGCAAAATGTGATCAAGCTTCCTGTTGTGTGTGCGCGTCTATGCATTTGTGTATCTACCTCATTTCGTTTTTTCTTTCTAATCACACACATTCCTTTTGCAAGGGAAACGAAGAGCAGTTCGGTTACTTAGAATGCCGACTCTCGTTAGAAATAGATCCTTTTCTTATATTCTGAAAGAAACCTTCCATTGCTTTTATGAAAGTTTTGAATACTTGCTGAAATTTTTAAATGAAAGTTGTTGTTTACCATTTTTGCTGCTTATTAAGATGAACTGTGTTGATGAGTTGTGTCATACCCACGTCTGCATTTCCACAGTGAACCCCATCCAGTCACAGTGCTGGCATCCCACATGCCCAGGGCTTCAGCCTTGTCGTGTGCCCTGGGACCCTCACCCCCTTTTTGGCCACATTAATTAAACCAGAACTGAACACTTGATTCAAGGGCAGCAACCGGTTATCAGAGAGAAGTTTCTAGTTGGTGTTGGAAGAAAGAGGGAGCCACACAGTATTTAGAGGAGTTGACCCCACGAGTGGCGCCAGCTTGAAGATCTCTGGGCTCCTGCTAAGCACCCCGAGGGAATCCTGTCCTCATTATGTTCTTGGATTTCTGGCAACTGCCCCCATCAGTTCATTCGTGTCCCCACTGTAGTGTCCCTTGACCTGAGCCAGCTTGAGTGGGTCTCTGCTTTCTGCAATCTGTCAAGAGTGCATTGCCTTTTACCACTTGGCTGCTTCCTGAGAAGAATCACGCGCCTGGTTTTCCTCATGTTCTACCTGGTTCGAGTTCCTGGCCCAAGTCCCACCTGACTGTCGTAAACACCCGTTTAAATGTGGTACTGTATTCTGTTCACTCAGATGGGTAAAAATCTACGCCTTTTAGTCTCAGTGAGTTTGACCAATGCCTTTCTGTGCAGGTACTGTTCCTGTACGGATCCCCTGTTTGTCCCATGAAATGAGTTTAAGTCAACACCCACCCTGTTGTTTAGTTTGGAAGCATCTCGCCACTTCCAGAGAACCTGTCAGATTGGGGAATTGAGAAGTTCTCTGTTACTAGTATACTTATACTGTATACTTCTCATTGTATCAGTTTAGGCGTTTACCTTCAAAACTAGAAATGGTCTCTTTTAACTTGGCCTTCAGTGTTCTTTGCATATCTAAGAACAGTAGCTGTGTCTGCCCCGGTCCATGTTTCAGTTGTTGGCGCTCTTCTCATTCCTCCCTGATCTCCTGAATTTGTCTGTTTTACGGCACTTAATATAATCAGCCTTGCACTAGAGCTTCGCCCTCCCTACCTGCCCCCCACCCGTTAGATTGTGAGCTCTTATAAGACAGGGGTGACCCTTCATATCTGACCCCCACCAGATCGAGCACAGTGCCTTGCATCAAGTAGATGTCAATAAATATATGTTCAATGGCATTGGTGTTCCTTGACTGATTTTGTCAAAGTGTAGGTTAACAGCTCTTCCCTTGTTCCTCTCTCCATGCTCTGAAGTTCTCGCCCCCTCCTGGGGTCCAGGTGTTATCTTGTGGCGCCCCCCCCTTACTAGATGCCTGGAGGGGACAGGAGGTGCCCTAATGAGAGAGGGCTGGCTTCCCTGGAAATTTGAGCTGCCCCTTGGCAGAAGAGGCTGGTCATTCAACCAGGTACCTTCTCCCATTCTGGCTAGGGCTCCCCCCCCAGTCTGAATTCCAGGTGGGAGCAGAACACCAGGCTGGATACTGAGCTTTTCCCCTGGGGACCAGGAATAGAGTGACAGAAGTGGCTTCTGGAACTTGAGGATCAGCCAGCCTCTCTGGGCTAGGTGAGGGTGGGAGTGGGGAGGTCAGTCCTCTTGGCCAGTGGCTGGCCCTCTTTCTAATGATCATTTCCCCAAAAAGGCAGGTAGTGAGGACAGGCCCCTGGCTTCCTGACCTTCCAAAACACAAACAAGGCTCAGCTGTGAGGTCAGCTGCCCAGTCGCAGAAGGACGAGCACAGGGGGCCCCAGGAGTGCTTGGGTTGGGACCTCATAGGCTACGATGTGCTACAACAGCAAGGAACAGGGTTTTGGAAAGGCCTGTGTCATCTTTCCTCCAGGGTCCCATTGTCATCCATCTGTCAATTATTTTTCTACCCCAAATGCAGCTTCTAAGCAGGTGGTGTGATGCTGCTGCCCCCCCCCCAACTGCCAGCCCAGCCATCTCTGCTCACAAGCCAGGTATTTGGAAAGAACCATTCATTTGCTCTGCTGGTTTCGTGATGTGCTTGCCACTGAGAATTCCACCTATTTTTCCTTAAAACATGTGCAAGCTCTGTTCATGCAAGCTTCAGCTGTGCAAAAGTCAACGCCACAGGTGTTTTCAGACATCTAATACTGGGCCCAGAGGGTAGGGGACAGCCTAGGGCTTCTCTCCAGGGGCCCTGTGGGCTTCTAGTAGGGGTTTGAAAATGTTCCTTTCTGCCCCTCTCTTAGTGCCCCTGCCTTCTGGAGCCCAACACACCCTCCTCTGAGATCCCCAAGAAGTCTTTTGCTTACCTGGAAGATCACAGTCCCCAGCCCCCCACCTCATGGGCCAGCGTCTGGGCTTCCCTCATTGCCCTAGCCCAAGCTCCCGCCCACAGCCCTCTCTGCCCTAGCCCCTTTCTATCCAGCTCACATCCCACCTGGGAGGGGCCACTGGCATTGTCTTAGTCTGTTCAGGCTGCTATAACAAAACTACCATAAAGGTGGTTTATAAACAGCAGACAGTTATTCCTCACAGTTTCGGAGGCTGGGAAATCCAAGACCAAGATGCTGGCCAAGCCAGTGTCCAGTGAGGACCCGCCTCCTGATTCATAGATGATGGCTATTTTTGCTGTGTCCTCACATGACGGAAGGGTGCTAATCCCATCCCTGGGGGCTCTGCCCTCTTGACCTAATCACCTCCTAAAGGCCCCACGTCCTGATGCCATCACATCAGCGGTTAGGATTTTAGCGTATGAATTGGGGGGACACAGATATTCAGAGGTGAGGGTACCCGGACTTCTCTTGGATTTATACACTTTATTAGTTTGATTTATGTATCAGTGAACTGTTTGAATTTCTTTCCACAGAGCACATATTATTATTGCTTTGATTAAAAGATGTGTAAACTATAGGGGCGCCTGGGTGGCTCAGTCGTTAAGTGTCTGCCTTCGGCTCAGGGCATGATCCCAGCGTTCTGGGATCGAGCCCCGCATTGGGCTCCTCCGCTGGGAAGCCTGCTTCTTCCTCTCCCGCTCCCCCTGCTTGTGTTCCCTCTCTTGCTGGCTGTCTCTCTCTCTGTCAAATAAATACATAAAATCTTAAAAAAAAAAAAAAGATTTGTAAAATGTATAATAAAAAAAAAACATGGTCCCCAATTTTTCTTTTCAGGCAAAACAGGCCAGAAAATCCTTGTGTTACCTCACCCCTTTTCTGACCTTCATTCAACAAGCATTTATTGACCACCTGCTGTATACCAAGCTCCAAAAGCAACTGAAACAATCCTCACCCTCAAGGACAGACACGTGGTCAGAATGTTACAAGTGGGACCTGCTCTCACCAAGGGGGGCTCCTAGGACTTGTACATTTCAGGATGCAGGTTACACTTCAGTTAGAAAAATGACAAAGCTAAACACACAAGCTCAATATTAGCAAATTAACCCCTCCCCTGTCTGCAGGTCCTGTTCATTTTACAGCTCAACCTCCACAGCCGGCCCTGGCTGGAAGGGAGCTCTCCCTCCTCCCTGCAGCCCGTTGTGCTTTCAGACCCGACCTCACCGCCTGGGAGTGGCCCGCACCCACAAACCGGGAGCCCCCCGAGGCAGGGTGGGGCAGATCCACCCCGGGCCGCAGCACCCAGCCGCGGCCCAGGCCCGGAGGAGGCCCCTGGTGAGGGTGTCCTGTGAGTGGGTGGGAGCACGAGGCTCTGCCACCCCAGGTCAGGACCTGAGGGACCAGACCGCACGGGCTGCGGCCTCGGCCTGGGCCTCCCCTCGCCTCCCTTCTCCCCACCCAGAAGGAAGCGGTGGAGATGATGGATCAGATCGTGTACTGGGTGCGGGAGGACCCGTTGGGGCTGGGCCGGCCCCGTCTCCCCGGGGCGCCGGCCTCCGAGTCCATGGCGGTGCCCATGATGCTGCTCAACCTGGTGGACCAGCTCGGGGAGGTGGACGAGGAGCTGGCAGGCAACTACGCGGAGCTGGGGGACTGGTGTGCCTGGAGGATCCTGCAGCACGTCCAGGTGGGGGGGCACGCCCAGGGGGCAGGAGGCTGACCCTCACCTGCCAGGTGGGGCCCCTCTTCTGCCTACACCCACCCCCCCCAGCTGGGCCTTGGGGGCCCCCTCTACAGATGGGGGGGACACGGCGGGGGTGAGGGGCCTGGGAGCTCGGCTGGGGGCCCAGGAGCCTAGACCCTGGGAAAGGTGGAGGGCCCAGGGGAGCCCAGTGGGCCCAAGGGCAGGAGGGAAGGTGCCAGAGGCCCTGGCACGTTAGAGAGCAGGAAACCCAGCCAGACCCAAGTTCTTCCAGGCCTTTGTGTGTTTCAGGACAGAGACTTCGGTGGTGGTGGCAGGATCTCCTGGTTGGAGATGGCAGAAGTTGGCAGGTGCCTAGAAAATGAAC
This sequence comes from Ailuropoda melanoleuca, assembly GCF_002007445.2. Classification (NCBI taxonomy): domain Eukaryota; kingdom Metazoa; phylum Chordata; class Mammalia; order Carnivora; family Ursidae; genus Ailuropoda; species Ailuropoda melanoleuca. The sequence goes on from NC_048238.1 coordinate 110,634,675, forward strand.
TTCAAGAAGGCTCACAGCACCAAGCTGGCTATGGAAAGGTGTGGAAGATACATTTGGCCAATTCTCACTATCAGGGAATGAACTTCTGAAATTCAATAAGAATTCTGAAATCTCTCTCCCGACACAACTGTTCTTATAATTTTGTTATCCGCTCTCACCCTCCAGTTCTCAGGGTCCTCTTGCTGGTACAGGAGCCGTGGTCTCAGCTGCCTGCAGCTGGCTCCTTGTGTTCCCACGCTGTGTCCCTGCCTGCTTTACACCAGCGGGCGCATGACACCTGGATTTCAGAGGAAAAGTTTCAGTAGCATGTTTTCCAGAAGGAACTTTGTACCTGTAATTAACAGTTTGGACAAATCTCAAAAAACCTTTGTGTTTAGTTACTATAGCAGTCCTTGTGACAGAGATTTCTTTTAAAATTTTCAGAAATTGTTTCCCTAAAGCATTTTATAAAGTCTTGTTTGAAGTTTGTTTAGTTGAGATTGAATGTGTTCTAAGAATCTTGTTTTTCTCTAAAACTTGGTTCTTTTCTTCATGTGTTCACGGTCTTTATTTATTTCAAGATCGGAGATGATTTACCAAAGAAACAGTAGTAAACAACTTTGGAGATTATCCCCCCCGGAGGTTCTGCTTTATTTCCTTCTGGCAAAATGACACCCTTCCCGACATTTCCTGCACATTTATATGCATATGTATTCATGCGCACTGGGCCGGGGTTGGGTGCTGCAGCTTGTTCTCTTCACGTAATTAAGCATGCCATGCCGGGAGAGAGGTTTTAATTACAGCTACGTTTGCGCCCCGCTTCCCCTCCTCTGTGCACGTCTAGGTGCCTGGCAGGATTTCGCTTGTGGAAGTAACGCTGCATGGACACTCCTGCCCCATCGCACAGCCACGAGCACTGCTGGGTCAGGTAGGGCGAAGCTAGTTGGCTTCAATCAAGAGACCAGCAGTAGTGCAGCTAGTGGCTTGGAGAAGACTGAAGATGAGTTGCTCACGAGGTCTGAGCCAAGCAGTCCAGGTTGAAGGTGTAGCTCCGTTCCGCACAGTCACTCAGGGACCCCAGCTCCTCACATCTTAGTTCTCCTCTCTCCCCTAGTGTAGTGCTTCTCAGACCATTTCTGGTGAAAGACCAGTTTATATCCATCCCCCCCAATCCATTTCAGACTAAGGCTTTTGTAAAATGTAATAAAGATATCAGTGGCGCCTGGGTGGCTCAGTCGGTTGAGCAACCGAGTCTTGATTTCGGCTCAGGTCATGATCTCAGGGTGGTGGGATCAAGCCCCCTGGCGGGCTCCGTGCTCAGCAGGGAGTCTGCTTCTCACCCTCTGCCCCTCCCTCCCCC
>NC_048238.1:110636113-110663806 GCF_002007445.2 Ailuropoda melanoleuca
CCCCCCCGCTCCGCATGCCTCCCCACACATGCCCTCTCTATACAAAGTGAATTAAGAAATCTTTTTTTAAAAAGATACCATGGTGATGTTGAATTGCTATAAAAGCTTTCCAGCGCTTCCTCCTGATATCTGCACTAGCCTCATCATGGACCACTAAGGGAAGCTTGCAGCTGAGCAGTGGTCCAGGAACCATGCCCAGGAGCTCAGCTCGAGGGCATTGCCTTGACTGCAGTGTAAGCTCCCACACAGACACAGCTGTGCTCTGGATCCAGTGAAGGGCAGGGATGACAATAGCACACGTCCAGGGTGAGCGCTTGTCTTTGGAGCAGGTGAGGCAGAAGCTGGACACATGGCCACTCTTGCATTCCTCTGGTGAACCCTTGCTCACGTGGCCACCACATCTACCCACCAAGGGAGGGTGGGAAACAGCCTAGCTGAGCCCCCCCCCAGTACCCAGGAAGAACAGCCCTGGATAGAGACAAAGAACAGTGTCCCCGACAGACATGCAGAAGTGGGCTCGAAGAGTACAGGCATTTAAAAAAAATACTGCCAAACTTCTCTCCAAGAGAGTCTGTACCAAGCGTGTACAAGAGTTCCCACTGCCCCCCACTCTAGCCAATACTGATGGGCAAAAATTGTAGCTCCTTGTTTTCATTGGTAGTTTTCATGATTACAAGTGTAGTCGATTATCTTTTCAAATATTTATAGGTCATTCGCATTGAGACTTCTGCGAACTACTTGTTCTTTGCCATTTTTCCTATTGACTTGTAGGGGTTTTTATATGCTTGACGTTAACCCTTCATCTGTTGTACATGTTGCGTATGCTTTCTTCCACTTATTTTTAACTTAATTATTGTGACGCAGAAGTTGCATTTTTCTTCTTTATGCTGTCAGATGTACTGTGTTTTTCTTCTATGGTGTCTGCATTTTGTGCCTCGCTTAATAGCATCTTCTTTATCTAAAGACTAGAAAGATATACTTCTCTAGTTTCCTTTTAATAAATTTGTTTTATAGCTCATTTTTCATAGTTTTTTTCACGTTTAGTACTTTAATCAGGAATCTCTTTTCATCTATGATATCTGTTTAGAAACTGTTGTTTTGTTTTCCTTATTTGGATTGCCAGTTGTCCCAACACCATCGTTTCCATGAGAACAGAGGCTTTGTTTGGTTCACCCCCAAAACAGTATCTGACGCATCGTGGACAATCACTGTTTGTCAGATGAATGAAGGGATGGATGGATGGATGGATGGATGGATGGATGGATACTAAATTGCCAAATTTTCTACAATTTCTGTCGTCCCATCAATTGGTTTGCTGAATCTGGCATCAATGTTGTTTCAATTACATAACATTATAATATGTTTTGATATCTAATGGGTTCTTTCTTTTAAATTTTTTCACCTATCTTGTGCATTTCTCTTCAGAATGAATTTACAAACCAGCTCATCAGTTTCCTTTAAAATCTCTTTGGGATTTTTATTGGGATTGTATCAAAGTTATAGATTAATTTCCGGGGAACTGACATCTTTTAAAGTTGAGTCCTTCTCTCCAAGAACATAGCTCATCTTTTATTCAGGCCTGCTTTTATGTCCTATAGTGAGTTTTTATATTGTTCTTCGCATTAGTCTTACACAGTTTAATACATTTCTGTCCGAAGCATTCGGTAGTGTTGCTCGTCGGATCGGGAGTTTTTATATAACCTATTAGTTAATTGCTAATTGCTGGGAAGGTAGAGCTTGTGAAAAGCTCTCATATGACCTCTGATGATTTTGCATAACATCTCTGAATAATTAGGGTTTTTTTTTCTCTTCCAATATATTATCTTGTATTTCTTTCGTGTTTCAAGTTGATCAGGATGAATCCTTTACAAAAGAGTGGCAAGGAGAGCATGAATTGCTGTTCAATTTTATCAAATGCTGTTCCTACATCAATTGAGACAACACATTTACGTTTCCTCTTTAACCAGTAATAAAGTGAATTATATTAATAACTGTCAATATTAATCTATCATTGCATTCCTGGGGAAAACCCTACTTGGGCATGATAAAGGATATGATTTAGTGTCTTTTTATAAGAAAGACTGGTCTACACAGAGCTCTTACTCTGCTTAGTCCAATCTGGGAATCAGGATTATAATAGCCTCAAAAATGTATTTGAATGCTTTCCATACTTTCCAAAGCAGAGAAGGGTTTGGACAAAATGATTACCTATTTCTTTTTAGGTTTAGTAGACTTTAACCATAAAACCACCTGGGCCTGGTGCACTTTTGAAGGACAGATACTTGACAATGTTTATATTTCTTCTACGGATATTGGTTTATTCTGCTCTTACACCTCTTGACCAATTATTATCATTTATATTTTCCTAGAAAGTTACCCATTTTATCTACATTTTTCAACTCGTTCATATGAAGCTGTGTGTATATGGTATTCTCTTACAATTTTTAGAAAAATTGTAATTGCATCCGAAATTATAATCCACCCTGTTTCTTATATTTTTTCATTTCTTCACATTCTTTTCTCTTGACCAAAATGACTCTGAGTTTGTGCAATTTTTTTGTTTTGATTATTCAACTATTCTGGCCTTTTTGCTCTTTATTCATTTCGTTAGTCATTATTTTCAGTGTCAGAGGCTTTCCTTTGGTTAGTAACTTCTAATTTAAATGTTTTGGACTCAATGAATATGATTTCTGCTTTTGAACTTGTTGGGATTTTCTTTGTGACCAAATACATAATCACTTCTGGATAATGTTCCATGTACATCAGAGAAGAAGCTGTGTAATCTGATTGTAAGGTGCAGTTTGGTAGAGCTCATGACTGTGTTACTCAAATCCTCTATATTCTTACTTACATTTTGTCTCCTTGGTCTGTCAATTCCTGACAGGAATACGGTAAGTGTTTTCTACTCTGATTATGTCCATTTCTCTCTGAACTTCTATCAGTTTTTTGCTTCATATATTATGAAGCCCTGTTGGACACAGAAGTTTATGCCTATTATAACTTCTTTGGGCTTATGTCTTTTATTTATAAGAATATTTATATTTGTCTCTTTGGAAGCTTTTTGTTTTGGGTTCTATTTTACATTATGGTAGTATCGCTCTATCTACTTTTTTCTGTTAGTATTTTTCTAGCATTTTTTTTATCCATTTATTTTGACCCTTCTTGTGATTTCTCTTGTACCAGCTCTACATTTCTCAGCCTCCCTTACAGATAGGAGTGGCCAATGAAATGAGAGCGGAAGTCATTGGGTGAGGCTTCTGGAAAGTTCTTTACAGAGAGCTGAGTTAGTGACAGCTTCCTCCTTTTAGTCCTCTTCTTGCCCCTTTTTCTCTCTCCCAACCTGGAACACATATTTGATGGCTGGAGCTTCACAACTATCTTGGTGTGGTCAGGAAAATACCAAGAAAATCATAAAGACCTTTCTTTTGACACCCTCGAGCAACTAACCAAAACCCAGCCTACTTTCGAACATCTTTGTGTCTAAACAACCATTGTTGCATGTCTGTTTCTCCATCAAACACTGTCCTTATGCAGAGGTAACCAGCGTTATTAGTTTCGCGTGTACCCCTCTAGAGATATTCTTTTTGTTTTTGTTATTCTAAGAATATTTTTTACTTTGTATTATGGAAATTTTCAGACATACACAAAAACAGCAAATAGTATAATTAACTTCTATGTACCCATCACCCAGCTTCAACAACTATCCATCGATATTCTGTGCATATACATACACGTGCATGCACACACACACTCTTGTTTTACACAAATGCCAGCATACCGTCCATATTCGCCACTGCCTTCCTTTTTGAAGTTACCAGTGTATGGTGGAGATGGTTCCATATCAGCACATAGTTTCTTCATGCTCTTTAATGTCTATCAGTATTTCTTTACATTTCACAGGTATGCAACTGTATCTGTAGAATAAATTCCTAGATGTGGAGGTGCTGGGGCAAAATGTGTATGCGTTTGTAATTTTGATAGATGTCCCCAAGTAGCTGCATAGAAGTTGTGCAAGCTCGGACTCAGTGAGTGCCTGTTTGCCCACACCCATGCCAATCTGATAAATGAAAAAAAAACGGTATCTCATTATGGTTTCAATTTTGATTTCTCTTACTTAGAAATCATTTGTATTTCTTTCCTGTGAACTGTATTCACAGCTTTTGCCCATTTTGCTATCGAGTTGTTGACATTTTTCTTACTATTTTGTAGGAGCTATTTACATAATGGAAAAATTAGCCCCCTTGTCTCTGATACGAGTTGCAAATAATTCTCCTGATTTATCATTTTCCTTGGACTTCGTAACAGTAACTTTTGTATTAAAGAAACTTTTTGTTTTTAATGTGTTGAATGAACCGAGCTTTTGGTTTTTTTTGGCTCCTGAGGTCTAAATCATACTTTCAAAAGTCTTTCTTCCTCCAACGTATTTTAAATTTAACGTGGTTTCTTCTAGTATTTTTATCGTTTCATTTTTTTTTTAATCTTTAAGTCTGGTCCATCTGAAATCTCAAGTGCTGTATATTGTGAATAGGGATTCAACTTTATACTCTTCCCAGGTGGCCACCTATGTGTCCCAATACCATTTATTGAGAATCCGTTTTTCCCCCAGGGAACTGAAATAATATTTTTATCATATACTAATTTCCTGTTCGGATTTAGGTGTATTTTAGAGTATCTACTTTTTCTATTGTTCTGTCATTCTATTCATACACCAGTACCACAATGCTTTTTAATTGCTGTCTTTTTATTATGTTTTAATATCTGATAGGACTAGTGCTTCTCTCATAGTCTTCCTTTAAGACTATCTCTGGCGATTTTCACTCCTTTAGTTTTCTATATTAACGTTAGAATCATCTTAAAAAGTTCCAAAAAATTCTATTGTCATAAAACGTTTGATATCATATTTAATTTATAGTTTGATGTAGAGAGATTTTGCACCTTTATGAAGTCACACTTTTCTGAGAACACAGTAGACCTTTGCATTCATTCAAGCTTTTTTTTTAATGTCCCTGAGGAACATTTTAAAGTTTCTTTACATAGATCTTGCGTATTTCTTAAATTTAATTCCACATACTTTATTTCTTTTTGTTAATTGGAGGCTTTTCTTTCATTATGTCTTCTAATTTGTCATTCGTCTCAACGATTTTGTACCAGCCCACTAACCGTATTCCTCTTACTCCTTGTAACATTTTTTAAGAGCAGATTCTCTTAAATTTTCCAGATATAGAAGGCATGTCTTCGCAAATAGCCATCATCTTAATTCTGCTTTTTAATGTTTTAACTGTTCAGATTGTGAAGTACAGCACAGATGCAGAGAAGGGCGTAAATCTTATATACATTTCCTGCACTTTATAGAAAAGAACATACTGTTGTAACGGACCCCAGATCAAGAGCTAGAGCCCCACTCTCCAGCCCCAGCGTGTCTCCCCACAATCAGTTCCCTAACTTCTATGGTAATCATCAGAGTTTTGCCACCTAAACATCCATCCATTCATAAATAACATGGTTTAATTTTGCCTGTTTTTAAACTTTATAGAAATGCAGTTCTAATATATGTATTCTGTATCTTGTTTCTTTCACTCAACACTCTGTCTTTAAAATTTATCCATGCTGTAGTATATAGAGAATTTATTCCTTTTTATTCTAGTAGAGTATTCCATGGCATAACTTTACCATAATGTATTTACCCATTCTATCCATGCTGGATATTTGGATTGTTTTCAGTACACAAATGCTATGGAAAACCATTGTATTAGTTTCCTGTGGCTGCCATAACAAAGCACCATAAACTTGGTGGCTGACAACCACAAAAATTCATTGTCTCAGTTCTGGAGGCCAGAAGTCCAAGATCAAAGTGTCAGCAGGGCTCTGCTTCCTCTGAAAGATCTAGAAGAAACTCTATCCTTGCCTCTTCCAGTTTCTGGTAGCTGCAGGAGTCAGTCCTTGGCTTGTGGCCATATCACTTCAATCTGTGCCTCTCTGATCACATGGCCTTCTCCTCTTCTGTCTATCTCAAATATGCCCCTGCCTTTCTCTTACGAGGACATTTGTCACCGAATTTAGGGTTCACTGTGATATCCCAGGATAATCTCATCTCAAGAGCCTTAACTTAATCATGACTGCAAAGACCCTTTTTCCAAGTAAGGTCACATTAACAAAGGTCTGGGAGTTAAGATGTGCACATATCTTTTGGGGGGCCACTGTCGAACCCATCACAACCATTTACACTGTTTCCTGGTGCCAATGTACACAAGTTTCTTCAGAATTTGTACACTTGGCAGTCAAACGCTGGCTTATAGAGGAAAAGGCCTTTAATTTTTCTACAAAGTGCCGACCAGTTTTCCAACACACGCCCCCATTAGCAGTATGTGAAAATTTCCATTGCTGCACAGCCTTGCTGACTCTTAGAATCATCAAACTTTTTGGTTTCCACCGATCTAGTGGGTGTGTACTATCTCATGGTAGTATTAAGTTCTGTAATGACAAATGAAGTTGAGCACCTTTCATATATTTATAGGCCATTTGGGTTTCTTCTACTGTAAAAAAAAAAAAAAGTCTGTCCAAGCCTTTGATCCATTTGTTCTATTGCATTATCTGTATTTTTCTTGTTATTTTGCTCCTTCTATCTTCTATTTATGAGAACCTTCTCAGTTATATGTGTTTCCCTTCTCTTCTCCAAATCTCCCAACAGAATCTCTTATATGGCCCACCTGAACTGAAACCTAAAAGAAAGGGAATTCTGAGAAATGTAGTTCAGGCTAGCCAAGTTGACACTTTACAAAGCCACCTCAACCCCTTTACGTAACTCTCCTCAAATTACTTAGTTTGCATATGGCACCTACTTCCTGTCAGACCACTTACTGATTCAGATGTGTAGTATTTTTTTAATCGTTCAATAAAATATTTCCTAATTTCCATCATGCTATTATCTTTTAACCATAGGTTATTTAAATGTGTATTTCTTTTTTTAAAAAAAGATTTATTTATGTATTTTAGAGAGAACACTTCCATGCATGCGTGTGTGCGAGTAGGGGGAAGGACAAAGGGAGAGAGAGACAGAGGCAGACTCCCCACAGAGCACAGAACCCAACACAGGGCTCAGTCTCAGGACCCTGAGATCCTGACCTGAGCTGAAATCAAGAGTTGGGCACTTAACCCACTGAGCCACCCAGGTACCGCAAAATGTGTATTTCTTCATTTCCAAACATGTGGGAATTTTTCTAGTTATCTTTTTGTTATAAGTCTCAATTTCCTGCTGCCAAAGACACCCAGGAACCCATCAATAGGTGAACAAGTTAAGCCTATTACTCTTTGCACTGAGGGAGATCACACCTTGTGGAGGGGTAGGAAGAACCTACTGTGATCTTGGGGAAGGTTTGTTCTAGATGCTGTCAGAAAGCAAGGACAATTCTGTGACTGAAGATCTCAATAAATCTCCTTTATAAAGTGGGAGCAGACTACAGCAAGGCTAACGCTGTGACCGGGAAAACAGTACCAGGCACCCATATCAGCCAAGCAAGACGGAGGCGTGTGGTGTTTGTGGATTGCACGTTGACCTTGGCTTCATCTGTGCTTAGAAAACTTCATGAAGTAGCCTTGCTTCATCTCTTTGTATCATGGTCTCAGAGTAACCTTGTTTGCGGTTTGGTATTCTGTGAGATTATGTCCAGTAAGAGAACAACACGGCCTAGCTGTGAGTGCCAGGCCAGCGTGCAAATGTTAGAAGCCGCTATTTTGTTCTCTCCCCCCACCCCTTTCTCATGGGTTTCTGGCTTAATTACACTGTGGGTAGAGATCATGCTCTGAGTAATTTTCATCCTTTGAAACATATTAAGATTTGCTTTAGGTTCCAGTATATGGCCAGTGTTTTGTAAAGTTTCCATGTGTGCCCAAAAGAATGTGCAGTCTTGCAGTTGGATGCCATGTTCTGTACTTGTTCATTAGATTAGGCTGCCAATGGTTCAAACTCATATCCTTACTGATAGTTTGTGCGCTTGATCTGCCAATTACTGAGAGAGATGTGTTAGAGTCTCCCAACTCCACATATGAATTAGTCTTGCAAAGAAAAAAATTGAACCCAAATCTGATCAGCCCTCTCATTCCCATTACTAATTTACGGGAAATATCAAGTTCAGAGGAACTCGTTGAATTACCCCCACAGAGATGCAATCATCAACATCCAGCCATGAGAATTTTATAGTAGAAGCAACACAGTTTTCTCAACAAATAAATTGCAAGAAAAAAATTGAGCTAGAGGGAGAACCTGCAGTTTAAAAGCCACTTAAAAGTGTATCATTCCATATATGGACACCAATTGGTTCCTGATTCAAACAAACAAGGTAGAAAGAAAAAAAACACATGACAATGCACAGGATACAAAATCAGTATACAGAAATCTGTTGCATTTCTATACACTTATAGAGAAGAAGCAGAAAGAGAAATTAAGAAAGCAATCAATTTACAATTGTACCAAACATAATAAAATACCTAGGAATAAACTTACCCAAGGAGGTAAAAGACCTGTACTTTGAAAAGTATAAAACATTGATGAAAAAAATTAAGGACAACACAATGTAATGGAAAGATATTATATATTATGTTTGGAAGAACAAATATTGTTAAAATGGCTATATTACCCAAAGCAATCTACAGATTTAATGCAATTTCTATCCAAAACCAATAGCATTTTTACAGAACAAGAACAAACAGTCCCAAAATTTGTATGAAATCACAAAAGACCCCAAACAGACAAAGCAATCTTTAAAAAGAAGAGCAAAGCTGGAGATGTCACAATCTCAGACTTCAAAATATATTACAAAGCTGTAGTAATCCAAAGATATATGGTACCGACACAAAAATAGATGCATAGATCAATGGGACAGAATAGAGAGCTCAGAGATAAGCCCACAATTATATGGTCAATTAATCTTCAACAAAGGAGGCAAAAATATGCAATGGGAAAAAGACAGTCTCTTCAACAAATGGTGTTAGGAAAACTGGACAGCCACATGCAAAAGAATGAAACTGGACCACTTTTTTATACCACGCACAAAAATAAATGCAAAATGGATTAAGGAACTCAATGTGAGACCTGAAACCATAAAAGTCCTAGAAGAGAGCACAGGCAGTAATGTCTCTGACATTGGCCATAGCAACATTTTTGTAGATATGTCTCCTGAGGCAAAGGCAATAAAAGCAAAAATAAACATTCATTTATTCATTAATATCTTTTTCCCCATTTGTCTCTATATCATTGGTTTGCACTCACAAGTTTCCATTTTGTAATAGTTTATAATTCATTACTGTCCTGATGATTTGGAGCTCAATGTCCCAGTGTCCTTTTGACACTCCACTTCCTTACTTTCTGCCCCAGTTCTGAAATTAGCCATTTTTTCTGAGGAACCCTGGTTTCTTTCAGTCAGGAATGGTAATAGGGACCAACATCTGATTGTTGGGTGTGCTTGTTGCTAGTGGGCTTTTTCAGTGGAAGGAGCTAAGAAATATATGCCTGTACTTAAATGTATACATACACACAGGGGCTCCTGGGTAGATCAGTCTGTTAAGCATCTGACTCTTGGTTTAGGCTCAGATCATGATCGCAGGGTCCTGGGATCGAGCCCCAAGTCAGGCTCCCTGCTCCTCGGGGAGTCTGTGTGGGATTCTCTCTCTCCCTCTCACTCTGCCCCTCCCCCTGCTGGCTCACTCACTCTCTCTGTCCCTCTAAAATAAATCTTTAAAAATAGGTAAGTAAAAGCATACACAGAGACGTATTTACATATACATATACATATGCACATATCCATGCATACACATATGCATATATCTTCATTCCACATCCATCCCCACAAGCTTATTTGTATCTCCCTTCTTGCACAGTGAGAACACTGGCTCCAAACAATAACAAATTTACTCATTTACCTAATCCTATAATACATCAGAGATAGTTTCAAAATTGCTTCAAATTTCCCACTACCAAAAACAAACTTATTAAGAGCTTGGGATCTCTTGGCGGTCCCTCTTGCCTCTGCAGCTTGCCCAAGACTGAGAGTATAGTTAAGTAAGCTTTAAAAAGAGTTTTCAAAAATAGTGTTTGTGAGTTACTTGGTGTTTTCTTTCCCTTTCAATGTGGTTATAGTATACAGTTGATATATAGTTAGGTTCGTTTGCTTTCAGTTTTAAGCCTTTTACCTTTCCCATTCTTACTGATTTTTCTTTCTGAATATGAAGAACATTAACGTGATCACAAAAGTCGAATCTAATCAAAAAGGCATACTCAGAGAAATACAACTCACTCCTGTACTCCTGCTCTGTTTCCCCTACCCGCTGTAGGTAACCAACTTCTTTGTTTTCTGGGTTACCTTTTTCATGTTTCTTTTTGTAATGATTAGCAGATGCATGCATATTTCCTTACTTTTCCTTCTTTATTACACAAAAGACACCACACTGTATATCAGCTTTCCACTTTGCTTTTTTCACTCAACAATAACCCCTGTATTTCATTCTATATCAATTCACAGAGAGCTTCCTCATTCTTACTTCTGTGTCTAGACATCTGGGTAGTTTCCAACATTCCAATATTTTTCAATTATAAATAAAGCTGCAATAAACAACATAGTATATATGCATTTTCATATTGCTCAAAGCATATCTTGAGTGGGATTGCCGCGTTGAAGGATAAACTTTACATATACATGTTTATAATGTAACATAATATAATATATACAAATATATATAGTATATATATATAAGTTATTGCTTGTTACTGCTCCCTCCTTCATACGCTCTATGTCCCACACCTGCTTTATCCTACCTCTTCTAACTAACTACCATCTGATAATCTATACATACATGTTTATTGCCTGCCTCCTCTCTTTAGAGTGTATGCTTCATGAGGGCCCAGACTTCATTTTGTTCACTGACTGAAATATAGTTGAATGAATGGATCACTGTGCAGCATTTCATCATCTAATTAAAACATGTCTTATTTTCCTCCTGATGGATGTTTAGATTATTTCCAATCTTGCCCTGTTATTTAAAAAATGTCTCTGTATCATACAGTGTTCACTCTTATTTTACTTTTTATTGTCAAATTGTTCTGTAGAACGGAACGGCTCTATCAATTTACACCCCCCTCAGAAATGTAAGAGAGTACCATCCTCCTTGCACTTGAAATTTCTTTGGTCAACTTGGTGAATAAAAACAGTAACTTGTTGATATTTTAACTTATAGTCCCCTGATATCTAATCGTATCTAATATCTTTTTATAGATGTATTGGTCATTTTTATTTCTTCTACGATGAATTTTCGGCTTATATCTCAGCCTATTTTTCTGTTGTATGATTTGTCATTTTCATCCTGATCTGTAGGAGTTCTTGATTAAAGTTTTGAAATGAATTCCTTGTCTGTTTTATACATTGATAATATCTTCTTCCAGTCTGTCGTTTAGTTATAAGCCACGTTAATGGTGATTTTCATCAATACAGCTTTTAATTTTGATGTAGTGAAATGTATCTCTTTGCGTTTGTGCTTTTCATGTCTTATTTAAGAAAGTTTCAGAAAATTCCTACTACCAGCCATTTGTCTTATTTTATTTTAATGGTATTTGAATTTTGGTTTTTCACATTTATGTATTTAACTCCTCTGGAGATAATTTTTGAGAATGGAGTAAGATAAGAACTTTTCTTTTTGTCCATGTGGAGCACTGAATTGTCCCATCACCCTTATATTGAAGACACTCTTCTTTCCTACTTGCTCATGATCCCTTCTGAGCCAATACCAGGCTGCTTTAATAACTAGAGCTGAAATTTTCTTGATATCTGATAAGGCAAGTACTCTTCTTTGTTCTTTAAAAAAAAATACTGTACGATCTTTACCACTTTAATCATCCATGTAAATTTTAAGATCTGTTTGTCAGGTTCCCACAAATACATTGAATTTATATTTAATTCAGGGATTAATTTGGGTAAGAATTGTCATATTTGTAATACCAAGCCTTCTTTTTCATGAGTATAGTACATCCCTTCAAATATTTAATTAGGCAGCCTTTTACATTCTTCACTTAAGTTTGATAATTATCTCCATAAAGGTGTTGCACATTTTCTGTTAGGTTTACTCAGAGATACCTTTTCATTGGTATCGCTCTTATGAATTGTATCTCCTTTGTCACTCACTTTCTACTTGGTGATTGATAGTGTTTAAGAATACTAGTGATCTAGGGCGCCTGGGTAGCGCAGTCATTAAGCGTGTGCCTTGGGCTCAGGACGTGATCCTGGCGTTCCGGGATCGAGTCCCACATCGGGCTCCTCCGCTGGGAGCCTGCTTCTTCCTCTCCCACTCCCCCTGCTGTGTTCCCTCTCTTGCTGGCTGTCTCTGTCAAATAAATAAATAAAATCTTTAAAAAAGAAAAAAGAATACTAGTGATCTATATATGCTGATCTTCTATCTGGCTACCTTGGTGCAGTTTTTATTAATTTTAATAAGTTGCTCATTGATTCTCTTCTTTTTTGTGATATAGAATCCACAGTTCAATAATTCTCAAATGCTGATAAGTCTCCTTTTTTAAAATACCCATCCTGCTTCTTTTTCTCATTGCATTGGCTAGTACTTCCAGGGCAAAGGTAAACAGTCGTGGTAGCAGGCAGACGGAATTTATTCCCCAACAAGTATGATGGCTGCTGTAGGCTTTTTAAAAATATTTTATTTATTTATTTGAGACAGAGAGAGAGCACAAGCAGGGGAAGGGGCAAAAGGAGAAGCAGATTCCCTGCTGAGCAGGGAGCCAGATGCGGGGCTCGCTACTAAGACCCCGAGATCATGACCTGAGCCAAAGGCAGACACTTAACTGACTGAGCCACACAGGCGCCCCTGCTGTAAGCTTTTTGGTAGCTAATCTTAATTAGGTTAAGGAAGTTATCTCTATTGTTAGTTTGTTAAGAATTTTCATCAGGTACAAGTATTGATTTATATCTAATGCCTATTCTGGATCTATTGAGATGGTAATATTTTTTTCCTTTAATTTTATATGCATTGAATGACAATGATATATTTTTCTGATGCTGAACCATCCTTGTGTTCTTGGGATATATCTTACTTCGTTGTAGTGTGTGTGTGTGTGTGTGTGTGTTTAATATACTGTTGGATTCAGTGCTTTCTTTTTTTTTAAAGATTTTATTTATTTATTTGACAGAGATAGAGACAGCCAGCAAGAGCGGGAACACAAGCAGAGGGAGTGGGAGAGGAAGAAGCAGGCTCCTAGTGGAGGAGCCTGACGTGGGGCTCGATCCCAGAATGCCAGGATCACGCCCTGAGCCAAAGGCTGACGCTTAACGACTGCGCCACCCAGGCGCCCCGGATTCAGTGTTTCCTTAACAACTTTATTGAGACATAATTCATACACCGCAAAAGTCAATGTACAAACCAGAGGTTTGAAATGTACAAACCAGAGGTTTTAGTTGCAGAATTTGATTTGCTAATATTTTCTTTAGGATTTTTTAGCTATAACTTCCTATACTTGTCCATTTTTATGTTATACTAGATTCATAAAAATAAATTTTGGTAGATTTTCCTCATTTTCTTATTGCTGGGATAGTTTGCATAAGTTAGGAAATCCTTGAAATTCTTGGTAAAAAATTTTTTAAATGCCTGGAGCCTATTTTTTTCTGGGAAATTTTTGAATACTGCTTTAAGTTCTTTAATGGTGTTTTTTTTTTTAATTAAGACGTCCTCCCATCCATCATTACCTAAGGGCTGCTTCCAGAAGCATTGAGGCCCACACATTCAGATGAGAACACAACCAGCCAACAACTGGATTGCAGCCTGGTGGTGTCCTGAGCAGAGGGGCAGCTAAGCCCACACTCCCACCTCAGGGAGCCTGGGATTAAGAAATGTGTGCTGTTTAAAGCCACTAAGTTTTGGGTCATTTGTTATACAGCAATAGAAAACTAATACACCTGTTGTAGAGAGTCGAATGGTGGTCCCCCAAAAGACATGTCCACGTGGAAGCTCTGAATGTGAGCTTACTTGGGGAAAGGGTCTTTACAGATATGATTAAGTGAAGGATCTCAATATGTGATCATTCTGGATTAGGGTGGGCCCTAAACCCAATGACCAGCATCCGCATAAGATATAGAAGACGAGAAAGACACACACAGAAACAGAGAAGACAAGGTGAACATGGGGACAGAGAGTGGAGTGAAATGGCCACAGGCCAAAGAATGCTTAGGATTGCCGCTACCATCTGAAAACAGAGGAGCAGACTCTCCCTCAGAGTTCTCAGAAGGAACCACCCCTGCCCATGTGTCCATCTCAGACTTCAGCCCCCAGAGTTGGGGAGTCCGGGCCAGTTCTACTGTCAGCCTTGGCCTCTCCACTGCAGGCATCGAGGGGCTACTGAGCAGCTTGAAGTATCAGGGCAAGATGCGACTCACACTTGTCAAGGATCTCTCTGCTTCTGGGTGGCGAAGGGCTTGAAGGAGACAGACTTGGAGGCCAAGCAAGCCAGAGGAGGCCATCACAGTGGTCTGGAGGAGAGACGGGAGACGTGTGAGCAAAGTGAATGGAGAGGGTGGCACATGGGAAAATTGAATCAGCCAAATGGTAAGAGGAAAGGAGGTGGGAAAAAAGACCCTCGGGCCTTGAACCAGCATGACAGAGTACCTGAAGCTGACAAGAGGGACAAAATGTAGAGTGTGCACAGAGCCCTTCTGAGACCAAAGTGGGGCCTCAATATTTGTAACAAAGTAGACATTGTGAAGCAGGAAAAGCAACTAAAACAGGAAACAAGACAGTTATGAGAGGCCACCCCACAAGCCTGTCTGAGCCCCTGGGTAGTCAGTTCCCAATGGACTGATCAATTCACCAACTTCTTCCCTGTTATGTGACTGCAGTGTGGCCTTTCCCTCCATGGGCTGTGATTCTGAGGTCATTGGATTCCAGCTGGGCCAGGGCCTTCTCAATCTTTCCCTATTCCCAAATAAGCATAATCAACTTCTAGGTACATGGGACTTAACTGTTACAGAGATTAAATATTTTAGACCTGTTCCTCAATTCTTACATTCCTTTCGAATTGTGCTATTAATCCTGGCAGAGAGCAGAATTTTCCAGAAGGGGCAGGCTTTGCCCCGGCTGTGCTCCTAGGCTTCTGTCTCTCCCTGTACTGCTCAGGGCCCATGTGGCCAAGGCCAGTAGACATGTAGTGGCCCCCAAAAATGTTCACATTCTAATTCCTGGACCCTGTGAATGTGACCTTATATGGCAAAAGGCACTACAGATGTGATTGAGTTAAGGACTTGAGATGGGGAGGTGATCCTAGATCATCTGGGGGGGGCCCAAAGTGCGACCATGTATATCACCTTAGAAGAGGGTGATTTGAAAGAAGTCAGAAGGCATGTGATGGAAGCAGAGAGAGATTTGAAGATGCTCTGCTCCTGGCTTTGATGATGGAGGAAGGAGCCACGAGCCAAGGCATGCAGCCCCAGAAGCTGGAAAAAAACATAAAATGGTTTCTCCCCTAGAGCCTCCAGAGGGAATATGGCCATGCCAACACCTTGACCTTGGCCCAGTGAGACTGAACCCCTCACCCCCACCCCCATCACTGACTGTATAAACTCCAGCACCCTCACTTACACAGGCTCCTTCTCAGGTCCTGAGATTGGCCCCAGCAATTTTGTAGTTATAATTTTACATTCTTTTTCTTAAAGAAGGCCCTCCAAATTACATAAGCTTTAGGCCCCACAAACCATGGATCCACACATGCCCGTGCCTAACCACCCACTGGCAAACATAATGAGATCCCAATGAGTGGTTCACTGGGTCAGCAACTTTCCAAAATGGCCCTGACAGAGACTCTCTCCTTGATCCAACTCTAGGCAGGCTCCTCAGAGCCCCCTTCCTGACTAGGCCTCAACCTTGGCCTAAGAAGACTTAAAACACTAACATAGTTTCTAACAGCTCAAGTCTGTATCCCTAGCATGACCCTACGCCCCTCTTACAGTGCCTGCCTGAGAAAATTCAAGGCTGCCAAAAGAATTTGTTCTAGCCAATACCTGAAGATAAGACACCAGTCTCTCAGCCTCTGTGGGGAGGCAGGAGCCTAACTTTGAGAAGCACCAATCTGCAAACTCAGGCAGGTTTCATATGGCCCACCACCCCTTTCTGCTTTTTGTGATTTTTCACTCTCCTTGCTCTACTGAGCCCACTAACTGCCCTCCCTGCTCCTTCCTTCATCCTTGAAAATGCCCACTCACCTCCTATGAATCAAAATTGTGTTGAGTTTACACTAGGTGGTAGTCTATTACTAATTAAGATCTATCCTTGCCACTTTAACTAGGGTCCAGCTTTGATTTTCTTTGATCTCCCCAAGTCTTTGCCCCCTGGTTTATACTCCCCATGTGATGCTCCGGTGTGCAAATTGAATAGGCAGCCGCCAGGCCCATGAACTAATCCCAGGAGCCCTTTAAACCTGGATCTGGAAGCCAGAGACAGGGAAGTCAGAGGCTCAATTCATGAAAGGGATTCAAAGAGAGGAAAATTCTCCTGCTGGCTTTGAAGATGGAGGGGGCCACATGACCATGAAGGCAGATGGTGTTTGGAAGCTAAGAGCAGCCCCTGGCTGACAGCCAGAAAGAAACAGGAACCTCATTCCTATAGCCACAAACAGGAAAACATGGCCGGTGACCTTCAGGAGCCTTCAGAGCAGAAGGCAGCCTGGCAACACCTTGACTGCAGCCTGTGAGACCCTGAGAAGAGGACCCACCCATGTCATGCCTGGAACTTTCATCGACAGAACTATGAGCTAATAACTGGGTGATTTGTTATGCAGCAATAGCTGACTAATACACTTCCCAGTCATGATCTGACCCCTGGCCAGAGAGAGCTGAGCACAGGGCTCCAGCAGGCTAAGGATGGGGGCTCTTCTCCTCCTCTTCCCACAGACTGTAGCAAAAGGGTCACTTCTTCAGGGTCCTTTCTTTGCCACCTCTCCCCGCAGGCTACATTTTCCTCCATGGCAGTTATCGCTATTTGTAACTGTGGGGATACTTTCCAATGTCTGGACTATGACATCCATAAGGGCAGAGAGCTGACTGATCCCAGTCCTAGCACACAGCTGGTGTTCAATAAATGGGATGAGAGAGCGAGCACATGGGAAGTAGGGATGCTGAGGAGGTGGTCAGAGGGCAGCCCTGGAATCCCAGGTGGCAAAGAAAGGAAGCCTGGAAGGGGCTGGGCAAAGGTGGGTGGAGGCAGGACCTGGCACTGTCTCCCATCAAGGTCAAGAGAGGTAGACGAGCGGGGCTGGGTGGGAGGATGGCGGGAGGAGGTGTGAGCCCAGAGGAGGAGCCTCGGGGGTGGAAGCGGTGGACGAGGGGAGGGCAGCAGGCCCAGGGTGTGCCCTTGACCGCGTGGAAACAAGGCAGCTGTGGGAGGAAGGGTAGAAACAAACAACAGGGACACTCGAGACAGATTTGACTGGATGAGGTGGGCCTAAGAGGGCTGATTTTTACACACAGGTGGAGGAATGCAGGTACAGAAAGTAACACTGTAGGGCAAAGAGGGTGCTGCCCCCCCTTTTGCCCCCACGGTATGTGTGGCAAGAGAACGAGTGCGAGGAGGTAGGCCGTCAGTTGAGGCAGGAGGTACAGGAGAAGGAGGCATGAGGGCCAAGGTAACAGGCACAGCGGAAGGCCCGGGGTGATGAGAGCAAAGGAGACAATGTAGGGCCAGTGCAGAGAGGGGGTGGGGAGAAGACGGATGCCCAGCATTTAGTGCCCACCAGCAAGAGTCAGGGGGTGAGTCTGGTGCAGTCAGCTGCAGCCAAGATTTCCCAATGGACCTCTGCAGTCACTGGTAGCCCACTCAGAGGGGTCCAGGTCTTCAGGGAGCTTTCCTTCTCCCTCACCAAACTCTGAGCACCATGTCTATGCCCCAAACTCCTACCCAGGGTGGCCAGAGTGGGTGTTCCATGAATATCGGTGTCTTTGAAGGATCCCTCCTATGTGACCCAGCCTGGGGAGCCACGCACTCCCTGCCCTCCCAGGGCTTGTCGTCACAAAAGGGAAAAGGGCCTCTCTCCAGGAAAGAAGTGGGGTCATGAAGTAATGATGCTGGCGACAGAAGCTCTGAGCAGAGCAGGACTCGGTCACAAAATCCAACACAGCAGAGCCACTCCCTAGCGGCGCCATCTTGGGCACACCACTCACCAGTGTGAGCCTCAGTTTCCTAAAGCAGTCCACACTTTGGTCATGCGTACCACATGAGGCTTGTAAAGATGAAATGAGGTAAAGTGTGGAAAAGCGTTACAAAATGCTTCTGGTATTTCCTTAAACTTTAAGATCTGAACAGAATGTAGCTTTCGGAAAGCTGGTAACCAAAGCAGTGAAGTTGAGAGCTTTTCCCAGCAGGGCAGCTTTAATCACTTGACCACGTGGTCACAGAAGCTGCCTCTGGCCTTCCCTGGGCCACCCTGGCCTGAGTCACGAGACTCCCCAGGTAAGAACACGTGTTTCCATCAGCCGAGCCGCTGATCAAAGACAGATCTTATCACCACTGGCCGCCCTCCCATCCCCTACTCTTGGGACTGTGCTCACTGTCTGAGGGCCAGTTCTCCACCCTGAGGCCTCAGGGTTCTGAAATACAAACCACAAAGGCAGGGTTTCTAGAAATGGTGCCTTGGGACCGGGGGGGTGAGACAGAGGTGGCCCATGAGGTCACAGGCAGTAGCAGAGGCAAGGCAGGAGACCCTTCGGGAGGGTGCCCGTGGCAGAAGGGGTCCCAAATGTGAGGACATGACCCAGCCTGAGGAGGCAAGGGCACCGGTGGCCAGTGGGGCTGCCAGCCTGCTGGGCTGTGGTTCTTTTGACAAAATATGCCAGCTACCTCCTCTGGGCCACCTTCTTTCCAGCTGGGGCACTGGGGGACATAAACAGAAGGGAACCACACTTCTTACTACTTTTCTGCCCCCAAATGTCCCTCACATACCCCCTCACATACCCCATCACCTGCCCTTGCCTGGGAGGGGGTCTTAAAACTGGCCTTCAGAGCCTTAGGGAAGACCCAGGGCCCCAGGAGCCCTGAGAAAACAGCCCTCACAGTCCCCCTTTCTTTTTTTTATAATAATTTTTTATTATGTTATGTTAGTCACCATACAGTACATCCTTAGTTTTTGCTATAGTGTTCCATGACTCATTGTTTGTGTATAACACCCAGGGCTCCATGCAATACGTGCCCTCCTTAGTACCCATCACAGTCCCCCTTTCTTGAACGCGGTGACATGAGGCCCTGCAGCCCTCTACATTTCACTTCATCTTTAGGCAGCACAGTTTTGAGAAACAGTCATGTTTTAGGCACCAGAGAAATGGCTGCCCTTCATCCCTCAAATCCTAACTTGAATGAGGGTCGGGAGAGACCCACCCTGACACTTGTGGGTTGTCATGGGCACGTAGTTTTGAGGCCTCCCTAACTCAACATGGTTACCGGAGCCACAGTAGGCGGGGGAAGATACCTGGTGCCATGCTTTGTCTTTCCTTTTGTCCTGATGGTCTTTAAGAAAATGCCCCTGCTGTAGGACCCCATTATCTAAGTTCAAATGCCTGCAACCGCCTTGGGACAGACAGCAGAAGTGACGTGGAACTGTGGTCCCCAGTTCTCATATCGACAACAACGAGAGTGCATAAAGTCCACCCCCTTCCTCCACCAGATCCCCCCACGTGCAACACATTCAAGCACATCAGCCACAGTCCCCAAGCCCTCCCCTGGCACAGCCAGCCTCATGCCCAGGTGGCCCTCATTCCTGCCCGTGTTCTCTTTCCAGCCTTTACTCCTAGGGGCTGCAAGGGGGCCCTCCTCTTTGGGGTGGGGGTTGGCTCGGGGCATAACCACAAGAGACCATTCTAGGTGATGTTTGTGACTCCACAGGCCTGTGAGACTCCCCAGGTCCTCCTCATCTCCCTCATCCAACAGGTGGCCCCCACACTGCATAATGGCCCCAGACTCACACTTACCAAAACAGAGAGGCCACTACCAGAGAGAGGTGTGAGCTAGGAGGTAACTGACGGTTGGCCTTGGGCCAAGAAATTAGGAGCAAGATTAAATCTTAAACTACAAGGTTTTGTTTAGAACCACTATCTGCCTGAGACCCATGAAGGGCAGGTGCCTTTAGTCCCACAATGAGCTGGTGGCACAGTTCAACCAATGCTTAACTTGACTTGGAACAGCTCACGGCTTGTTTACAAGGGCAATGTGACTTGTATGAATTTGCAGATGGAGCTAAACCCTAAAGCCTGGTCTGGCCGGATGGCTCCCGTTGTGACACGTTTGTTACCAGTGGCACCATCTGCCCGGCTGGCTCTGTATGGCAAATTGCTTATGTTGAACTTACAAGGGATTCTGTGCCTTTTAAGGATGTGGATTCCAGATTCCACCAACGTAAAGCCTTTTTCATGGCTCAGAATCGTCATGCCAGAAAGCTAGATCACTAGCTAGTGGTTTTCTTTGCAAATCCCATCACCCATGTCCAAAGAGTAGTCTGCCGTTGCCGTGGTGAATTGGTGTTACACCCCGACCTTGATTCTGAGCAGAAACGTACGTTGCCTTGACCATGATTACACAAACACGTTGTCTAGGAAACAGAACAGGAAGGGCGAGATCATTCTTGGCTTTGACTGGAAGCCACACAGAGTTACCTTATACCCAGTGGGGTCTCAGCTTTCCTCGGGGGCCTCTAGGCTTTGTGTCTATGTGTGGCACGGACAGAGACGGACAGAAAGGGAGGGGGCGCCAGCTTCCCTCTGCACACGTTGGGAAATTTCAAGCCAAGACAAGCTTCTGCAGTTGTTGTTTGGAAGCGGGAGGGGCTTGCGGTGCCCTCTCCCGTCTCTTCCTGGGAGGCTGTTGGAGAAGAGAGCAATACTCTGGCCTCCTGCCTGTTCCCTGTCACCCAATGCAGCTCCAGAGCTGAGGAGGTGTGGTACTGTGGGAGGGCTGCACTAGGCTCAGGAAAGTGTGGGTTTGTCTAGTGGCCATACCACCCTGAATGCGCCTGATCTCGTCTGGAAAGTGTTGGTTTCCCATGAAGAGCGCCTGAAGTGCCCCCCCCCCCTCACACACACACACACACACCAAGGGCAGATTGACACAGGACTAGCTTGTTGAGCCTCCAGTCTGTTTCCTTCTCCACATAAGCCATGTGTGCCCTCAGAGCTGGGTTCCCAGGCCAGCCACAAAAGCCACCTTGACCTAGAAAGGAGCCTACAAGAAGGAATCCGATGAGACTGTGGCCATAGACACCAGTGTAGTGGCAGAGGCCATTTCCAGCAGGGCACACTGAGTAAGGCATTGTTTGACTTCCGGTCCAATGGCTTCCTGGTCCCACTAGCCCAGGGCCCTTCCGTCTCACAACCTGAGAACAGCCCCTCGCCAGTCGATCAGGGACTGCTGTTGCCTCAACACCTTGGCAGACTCCCAGTCCAGCCATCTACCCTCCTCCATTCTCCCCGATGCTTACTGTGTCCCAGGCCCTGTCCTCACTCCATTGCCAACTGCATGTAGAAGGGATACAGTAAATACTTCCCAAATAAATAAGCAAGAGACAGAGATCACCATGAGGCAATTAGCAAGGAGAGGACACAGGAGGATACATGCATGGTGGAACAAGTCAAGTGTTCCAGAAAAGTCCAGAGATGAGTTTGAATCCAGCCCAAATCTCAGCACCCAGAAATCCCCATCCTTTACATTGCCCCAGGTATATAATGATAGAAAGATGGACAGATGCAGGAATAGGTAAGTGAGACAAAACTATTTCACCAAAAGGATCAACCAGTATACTCAGTGAGAGAAACCAGACTCAAAAAGCCACATAGTGTATGATTCCTTGATATGAAAATCCAGAACAAGCAAATCCTTAGCAACAGAAACAGATCAATAGGAGTCAAGAGTGGGGGAGCAGGGAAAGGGGGATGCCTGCTGATGGGCACAGGGTCTCCTTTTTGAGTGACGGAAATGTCCTGGGAGCCAATGGTCATCACAGCCGTACAACTTTGTGAATATGCAGAACTAAATACATGGAATCGTACACTAACAGGGTATGTGTATTTTATCTCAGTAAAAACAGGTTCATGACATATGCATTGCATTTAATCTAAAGTATTACACTCATTTGTGAACAAAGAAGAAAAACCAGAGATGAGAAGAATTGTTGAAATTGTAATATGTTTCTTTATAAGAAGTCCTAGCTCCTAAAAGATCTCACAAAGGTTAAGGAATGAAACTATGAAAAATACTAAGCTTTTCTAAATAACTGAAATATTTTGCTTAATTTCATGTGCCAACACAGTATCCAATGACTGCTCTAACAGACGAAGAAATCATCTCCCGCTCTTCCTTCCACCCCTCAGTTTTCCACCTCTGCTTTGTGTTACACTATGGCTTTCATGTTGTCAAGGTTTCTAAGATTGGCATTGTGCCCTAGAGCAAGACAGGCGTGACTATGTAATCTCGCACTCGTGTAATATTAATTCCGCACCTACACAGAGTCAGTGTTTATTCTTCCACTTCTATGTTCTTTGTTTAAATTGATCTGTATTGTCCAGTGGTCATTTGGACTTTCTGATTTTTGACTTGACAGACAAGTTGGATGGAACCTGTTCTTCTCGTGTTCTCTCTTTCAGGAATACTGATTTCATGTATGTATGTAGAATTTCCTTTTCTACCTTCTCTCCACCCCTCTGCTCTCTCCCATTTTGTACAAGCCTTACAAATATGTCCCCAGGGGCCATGATGCCTGTGGTCTCCTTGATCATGTTTACTCAAAGTGTGAATCGCTCTTAGTGTGGCTTTCATCTCAGTAATGTTCATATTTCTCTCTTCCAGGTCTTTTCTGAGTTCTGCTGCCTAAAGTTCTTTCATTTCCTTCTGTTTTCTCATCATCTCTTCTTTAAATTCTCTTTTCTTTTAAGAAATCATGTTTCCTGGAATTGCTTTGCATCAGTGGAGGGTTTTTTGGCTTTGTTTTTGTTTGGTTGGTTGTTGTTGTTTTTTTTTCTTTTTCTGTCTAGAGTCTCCCTATAGTTTTTGTGTAATTTTCCCTTGTGATGTGCTTTCATCTGCTGTTTGCTTCTGTTCCTTTCCTCCTCTTATTTGTGTAATTGTTGCTGTTGCCAGTTTATGTATAGGACCCACCATGCGTTGGAAATGTGTTTGATTTTGCCAACGTGTCCACATTGTCTCTGGCTTCCACATTATCGGACTGGGTCTGCACAGTGATGTTCCACTGCTCCTGTCCCTAAGTTTCATTAATCTAACCAGGGATTTGTTTCCTATTTGTCTATGACTTTCCAGACTGTGATCCTTGACTTCGGAGCAGTCTGATTCTTGTTCCATTCCCAAGGAGCCATCGCTGACTCAGCGTCTCCCCGCTCCTGTCCAGAGATGGAGCAATATTTGGCCAATGCCGTTTTTTCTCTTTGAAGCTGTCTTTGAAGCAAAGCCAGCCCATCGTTCTTCCCTATGACTACAAAGGAAAAGAGCCCAAGGCCTTGAAGGAATTTCCTTTCTTAAGTCGGTCTCTTTTACAGGCAGCTGAGATTTCAGCATGAGCACAAAGCACCCCAACTCCACCCGCCTTCTGGCTTAGCTAGTCACCAGGTGGTTCTGGACGGGCTCTGGCCCCTTTGCTGGGCAAGATAAGGCTTCTTGGGCAGTCCCGAGTCTGAGCTGTTCTTAAACCGTAACCCAGCAAGGCATTAGACTGTGGGACTTCTCACTCACTTGGGAAGAAGTTAAAGAGAATGTGGCCTGAAGTAACCCCCAAAAGGCAACTGCAATAGGGGCCGCAAGGCATGACAGGGGCCCTGGCTGCCAGCTGCTTGCAGATGCCCCAGGAGGACAGACTGGAGCAAGGGGCAATGAGGAGCCACCAGCCGTGGGCTGGGGGCAGGCGGGGCAGGGCAGCCCCAGGCAAGGAGATCTCTGTGTGCAGGGTGTTCGAGGGCCTGGTGCGAGCCCAGGCTGTGGTGTACCTGCCAGTTAAGGTTCCTTCGAAATCAGAACTCACTTCCTAAGGGGTACAGAGGATGTACCGTGGGGATTACACCCCTCTCAGTTAGGGGAACTGCTCCTTTGGGGCCTGATTTCAGCAGAGCTGGCACGAGGGAAGCGGAAATGGTGAGAAGTGGAGGGTTAACATAAGAACAAAGCGGAAGCCTCATCTGTGTCCCACCACTTCACACCCGGACTAGGAAGATGACCTGCAGGAGGTGAATGCCTGGCCCCACGGAGCCACACTCACACCTGGCCCAGCTCTTGGAGAAATGGAGGGGGTGATGTGGTGGCAGCAGCGGGTCGACGACACTGTACTACGCTGACTTTCTGAGCATATTTGTAAACGACCCTTGCTTCATTTCTCCCTTCCAATGTTTGTGCCAATTTCTCCTGTGGCCAATCCTAACTCAGGACCATAAAGGGCAGGGAATTCTGGAAGAACTAGTTGCAGCTTCATCCACATCTGGGGTGCCTCCCTGCTTCCTCCATCCCTCTCCACCACCAGTCTACATGGTGGGGGAACATCCATTTTGTGTTTCAGAAGCACACACGCCTTTGGCTCCCTGAGCCCCCCACAGCCCTGTGGGCACTTGTCTCTGTGGGTGCTGGTGGGCAGGGCTGGGAGAGAGGATCTCTGAGGGGAAACTGCCCGGGCCGGCCATGTGGAGAGCACGGCCAGGAAGCCCTGCCCCTGCAGCAGTGCTGGAGCCAGCTCAAGAGCGAGTTCCTGATGCGGCCGTCTTGGCCAGCTTCCCAAGTCCACCAGGATCCCAGCACATCTGGAATGCACCAGATGGCAAGAGCGGCAACTTAACACAACAATGACGGAAGCGGGCTCGCACGGAATAGGCTTGCACTGCCTCTCCAGCCCTAAATCTTGGAGAAGATCGAGCTCTGGGGCCCGGAAGGTGGTCACCAGGGCACGGGCTCACCAAGCTCTCCCTCGAGGCCACCTGAGCCCAGATCCCCACTTACCCAGAAGAACTAAGTTGGCTCCCTAGGGACCTGGCTTCTAGAAGAGTCTCTGGAGCCCTGCTCCAGTGGACTTGTTCCCTGAAGCCCAGTGAGATCATCAGAATGTGTTTGCAGAGCAAGACTCAGGCCCCCACGTGAAGCCCTTGTGGGGGAGCTGCTCAAGGCCAGTTCCTGAGTGCCCTCCAAGGGGCATGCAAAAACCTGCCTCCCCCCCCCAACCAGGCAGCAGCTTTTTCATTGTTCAGGACACTCCATACTGGGGTCCTAGTGGCCTTTTGCCAAATAGTCATCCCCTCTACAGACAGGAGATGGGCTGGGACTGGGATAGGCATGGGGCCAGGTGGGGGTATCAGCCGCATCTGCCCTGGGCTTCAGGGAGGGCAGTCCCCTCTCTCAGCTTCCACCCCTTAGCCATCAGCCATGGATCTGGCCCCACCCATTGGAAACCGTGTGGCTGGTGGGGTGGAGCCCTCCTCAGGGCCCTACCAGCTGCCCCAGGGAACGGGCAAAGACAGGAAGGGGCTAGACGGACATGGACTTGCACTGTGGGCCAGGCAGAGGGCACAGGAAGGAGACGGAGAAGGAAATGTGAACAATGTTATCAAGGCCTGCCTCGATGTCTCTGACCGCCTCATCTGAGACACTAGTAAATCACCAGAAGCTCTGGGGAACTAGGGACAGGGGCGCCCTGGGCAGTCTGCTGAGCCCGCTCAATTGGCTAGAGTCAGCCAGTGTGCTCTTCCTCCAATTCATACGCAAACTTCACTTGGGCCTGGGAGGGGTTCTCAGGCATGTGCCCTGCTGATGACCCCAGATTGGGGGCTCCCCTCTCTCCACCACACTGACTCCCCCTCACACTTCAGCTGTAGCACCCAGTTCCAAGATCCAAAAGGCAAAGGCCCACCCACACTGCCCCATAACCTGGGGCCAAAACCTTAAGATCCCCTGGCCTGCTTTCCTCCAACCTGCCCTGGAAGGATTAGACATCGACTTCCCAACTCCCAGCCACCCAGCAGGAGCTGCAGTACAAATATCCTCTCCGGGGGGGGGGGTGCTCTTTCAGCAGGTGTCATTCAGAGGTTCCTATACCACATGGAGTCTTAATCACATCTCACTGCAGCTGATAGAAGCACAAAGAAAATTAGCTGAAGAACAGCAGGTGTCTCATGGGTAATTGGGGAGTGCTGGAGAGCCAGGCTTGGAGGCTTTGCAGAGAGGAACAAGGGTCTGAATCACACTGCAGTGCTGGGTAGGTGCCAAGCATTCCTATGGCTCCCTCCCACAACCGGGCAGACACTGTGACTCGCAGCAGTGATGTAGGACATGGGTGCTGCCACGAGAACCACAGCCGCCACTGCTCCTCAGGAAACGTCTCGATGCCCCTGCTGTCACCAGTGCACTGGAGTACAATCTTTGTGGCCCCTGCTTCTTCCCATCTCTGGCCCCAGATTCATCTGACCGATGGGTCCTGGTAATGTGGCCAGGCCCCAGCTTTAGGGGCATTTTCTGCTCCTGTCATGTGAGCAGAGCTCAACCTCCTCAAGTGGCAACCTCCTAGGACAGAAGAACGGAGCAGCGTCTACTGGGCCCACCGAAATGGTCCAACAGCTTCCCACTGCCCTTAGTGTGAAACCCAACTACCCCCCATCCCTAAACACAACCCCTTCAGAGAGCAACCCCTCCTGCCCCTCAGCTACTGTGGGTCCTCCTTCATTGTGCACCTCGGTAGCCTAGTCTTTTTCTTTTCCCTGACAGCAAGTCTGTTTGCAAATGGAGGTGGTATAGGAAAATGTGCCCACTCTCCCAGAAACCCAAGTGTCTAGATTTTTTCAGTTGCTCAGTGTCGTTAATGTTGTTTCACGGTGGGGGCGCCTGGGTGGGTCAGTTGTTAAGTGTCTGCCTTCGGCTCAGGGCGTGATCCCGGGGTCCTGGGATCAAGCCCCACATCGGGCTCCCTGCTCCACTGGGAGCCTGCTTCTCCCTCTCCCACTCCCCCTGCTTGTGTTCCCTCTCTCGCTGGCTGTCTCTTTCTCCACCAAATAAATAAATAAAATCTTTTTTAAAAATGTTGTTCCATGGTGAGATTTTCACATTTAGGATAACTTAAATTAAAACACATTTAGAGTTCTTCAAAAACCCTATCACTTTTTAATACTGACTTTCTCAACAAGGCTGCTATAGGTGTTGGAGGCATGACAGCTCTTTGATGCATTGCCCCATTCCATTCATTGCACGCCTTAAGCAATCTACAGTCCCAGGACCTGGATGGCAGTGGCCCCTTTAGCTTCATAAAAGAGAAAACCATGATTATTCCCACTCAATTTCAAAAGGGAAAGACAGGACGATCCCACGATGAGAACCAATGGAACCCCCAAATTTTATAATTCACCTATAAAATACGAGGAAGTTCCTGATCATATCCTAGTCTTCCCATCAAAGTGCCTCACATAACCTCTCACTGGAGAAGTCTCCCATGGGAACTGGACAAAAAATCTTTTCGGTGATGGGTAGTAGGGAGGGCACGTATTGCATGGTGCACTGGGTGTTATACGCAACTAATGAAGCATCAAACTTTACATCGGAATCTGGGGATGTACTGTATGGNAAAAAATCTTTTCGGTGATGGGTAGTAGGGAGGGCACGTATTGCATGGTGCACTGGGTGTTATACGCAACTAATGAAGCATCA
>NC_048238.1:110663906-110664823 GCF_002007445.2 Ailuropoda melanoleuca
AAAGCTGCTATCTCTTTACAATATAAGAAAAGAAAAAGCAGTACTGATTCTATACTAAGAAAGGAGAGAAGAGTCAGATTACTAAAATCAGAAATGAAAGTGGGGACATTACTATCGGCCTTACAGAGATTAAAAAAAAAAAAAGATGGCAAGTGAATGCTGTGAACAATTGCACACCAAAATTTAGACAAGTTAGATGAAATGGACAACTTCCTGGAAACCAACAAACTAACAAAACTCACTCATGAGGAAATAGAAATTCTCAATAAACCTATAAAAAAAAGTAAAGAGATTGAATCTATTATCAAGAACCTCAGAAGAAAGAAAAGCTCAGGACTTGGTGGCTTCCCTGGTGAATTCTACCAAATGCTTAAAGAAGAATTACAAATCCTTCTCAAACTCTGCCCAAAAAATAGAAGAGGGGGGAAACTTCCTAACTCATTCTGAGGCCAACCTTACCCTGATAGCAAAGTGAGACTAAGATACCACAAGAAAAGTAAAGACCAATACCCTTACAAATATAAATGCAAAAACGCTAAAAGCTATGCTAGCACACCAAACACAGCAGTTAACTTGATTAAAAGAATTTTAATTAAAAGGATTATACATCATGACAAAGTGGGATTTATCGCAAGCATGTAAAGGTGGTTCAACGTATGAAAATCAATATAATACAGCACATCGATAAAATGAGTGGGAACAAACCACATGATTACCACAAAATGATGCAGAAAACGCATGGGACAAAATCCTATACTCTTTCATTAGATAATGCTAAGCGAAATAACTCAAGCAGAGAAAAACAATTACCATATGGTTTCACTCATCTATGGAACATAGGAAGTAGGAAGATCGGTAGGAGAAGAAAGGGAAGAAGAAAGGGGGGGGTAATCAGAAGGGGGAATGAACCATGAGAG
>NC_048238.1:110665043-110676959 GCF_002007445.2 Ailuropoda melanoleuca
AAAAAATTTTTAACTGAATTTAAAAAAAAAGAAAGCATTCAGAAAACCAGGATTAGAAGGGAGCTTCCTTAACTTGAAAATGGGCATTTATGAAGAACACACAGCTAATACCATACTCCATGATGGGTATTAAGGAGAGCACGTGTTGGGAGGAGCACTGGGTGTTACACGCAACTAATGAATCGTTGAACGCTACGACAAAAAATTACGATTTACTCTATGTTGGTTAACTGAACATAATGGGTAAAAAAAATCACAGAGGTAAAAAAAAAAAAAAAGAAAGAAAGAAAAAGAATGAAAGTATCCCCCTAAGACCACGAACAAGTCAAAATGTTCACTCCTGCCATTTCTATTCAACATTGTACTGAATATTCTCGGCAGAGCAATTAGTCAAGGAAAAGAAATAAAAGCCATCAAATGTGGAAAAGGAGAAATAAAACTACACACTTCTCCAAAGAAGGGCTTACGAATGGCTAACAGACACATGAATAAATGTCCAACATCATTAGCCATCAGGGAAATTCAAATCAAAACCACAATGAGATACCACCTTACGCCAGTTAGAATGGCAAAAAGTGACAAGGCTGAAAACAACAAAAGTTGGAGAGGATGTGGAGAAAGGGGATCCCTCTTACACTGTCGGTGGGAATGCAAGTTGGAACAGCCACTTTGGAAGACAGTGTGGAGGTCCCTTAAAAAGTTAAAAATTGAGTTACCCTGTGATCCAGCCATTGCACTACTGGGTATTTACCCCAAAGATACAGATGTAGTGAAAAGAAGAGGCACATGCACCCCAATGCTCATAGCAGCATTGTCCATAATAGTCAAACCGTGGAAGGAGCCGAGATGCCCTTCAACAGATGACTGGATTAAGAAGATGTGGTCCATATATACAATGGAATGTTACTCAGCCATCAGGAAAGACAAACATATGTTGCTAAGGCTGATGTCCAAGGGATTACTGCCCATGCTTTCTTTTAGGTGTTTTATATTTTCAGCCTCACAGTTAGGCCTATCATCCACTTTGAGTTTATTTTTGTGTATGGTATAAGAAGGTGGTCCAGTTTCATTCTTCTGCATGTGGCTGTTCAGTTTTCTCAGCACCATTTATTGAAAGACGGTCTTTTCTCTATTGTATATCCTTGCCTCCTTTGTCATAGATTAATTTACCATATAGGCATGGGCTTATTTCTAGGCTCTCTATTCTGAGTTCCAGTGACCTATGTGTCTATTTTTGTGCCAGTACCATACTGTTTTGATTACTACAGCTTTGTAGTATAGCTTGAAATCCAGGATTGTGATACCTTCAGCTTTGTCCTTTCTCAAGATTGCTGTGGCTGTTCAGGGTCTTTTATGATTCCATACAAATTTTAGGATTATTTGTCCTAGCTCTGTGGAAATACCATTGGTATTTTGATAAGGATTGCATGGAATCTGTAGATCATTTGGGTCGTGTGGACATTTTAACAATACTAATTCTTCCAATCCTTGAGCATCATGTGTGTTTTCATTTGTTTGTGTCATCGTCAATTTCTTCCATCAATGTCTTATTTAGTTTTCAGAGTTTAGGTCTTTCACTTCCCTGTTTAAATTTGTTTCTACGTATTATCATTTTTGGCGCATCTGTAAATAGGCTTGTTTTTCTTAATTTCTCTTCCTCCTTCTTTATTACGTGTATAGAAATGCAAGAGATTTCTGTATATTGATTTTGCATCCTGCAACTTTACTGAATTCGTTTCTTACTCCTAATAGATTTTTGGTGGAGTTTTTAGTGTTTTCTATGCATAGTACCATGTCATCTACAAATAGTGTCAGTTTTACAGGCAAATGCTATGCAGGTTCCTCAAAAAAATTAGAAGTAAAAATACCAGTACTATGGTAAATAACAGTGGTGAGAGTGGACATCCCTGTCTTGTTCCTGCTGTAGAGGAAAAGCTCTCAGTTTGTCCCCATTGAGGATGATATTGGTCTTTCATATATGGCCTTTATGATGTTGAGGTATGTTCCCTCTATTCCTACTTTGTTGAAGTGGTTTTTTTTTATCAAGAATGGGTGCTGTGGGGCACCTTGGTGGCTCCATTGGTTGAGCAACCACCTCTTGATTTCAGCTCAGCACATGATCTCAGGGTCATGAGACTGATCCCTCTGTTGGGCTCATGCTCAACACAGAGTCTGCTTGTCCCTCTCCCTCCCCTTTGCCCCTCCTCTCTGTCTCTCTGCCTTTCTATATCTATCTATTTATCATCTATCTATCTATCTATCATCATATATCTAAAATAAATAAATAAAATCTTTTCTAAAAAAAGAATGAATGTTGTACTTTGTCAAATGCTTTTTCTGCACCTATTGAGAGGATTATATGGTTCCTGTCCTTTCTTTTATTAATGTCTTGTATCATAGGTCACTGATTTGTGAATACTGAACCACCCTTGCAACCCAGGAATTAACCCCATTTGATTGGGGTGAACAATTCTTTTAATGCACTGTTGGATCCGATTAGCTAGTACCTTGTTGAGAATTTTTGCATCCATGTTCATCAGGGCTATTGGCCTGTAGTTCTCTTTTTTAGTGGGGTCTTTATCTGGTTTTGGAATCAAGGTAATGCTGGCCTCATAGAATGAGTTTGAAAGATTTCCCTCCATTTCTATTTTTTGGAAGTGTTTGAGAAGAATAGGTTTTAACTTCTCTTTAAATGTTTGGTAGAATTCCCCTGGGAAGCCATCTGGTCCTGGACTTTCATTTGTTGGGACATTTTTTATTACTGATTTAATTTCTTTCCTGGTGTGTTCAAGTTTTCTATTTTTCCCTGTTTGAGTTTTGGTAGTTTATATGTTTCTAGGAATTTTTCCATTTCTTCCAGATTGCTCAATTTTTTGGCATATAATTTTTCATAATATTCTCTTATAATTGTTTGTATTTCTATGGTGTTGGTTGTGATGTTGCCTCTCTCATTCATGATTTTATTTATTTGGGTCCTTTCTCTCTTCTTTTTGATAAGTCTGGCTAGGGGGTTATCAATTTTATTAATTTTTTCAAAGCACCAGCTCCTGGTTTCATTGATCTATTTTCCTGTGGGGGGTTTTTGTTTGTTTCTATATCATTTATTTCTGCTCTAATCTTTATTATTTCACTTCTTCTGCTGGCTTTGGGCTTCATCCTATATTTATAGTAGCATTATCAACAATACTTAAATTATGGAAAGAGCCCAAATGTCCATCAATTGATGAATAAAGAAGAAGTTGTGACCATATATATATGTGTATATATGTATACACACAGATACACAGACAAACATATAATGGGATATTATATATATGTGTGTGTGTGTATGTGTGTATTTCCAATAGTCCAATATACACAGATATATAATGGAATATTATTTAGCCATTAAAAAGAATGAAATCTTGCCATTTGCAGTGATGTGGATGGAACTAGAGAGTATTATGCTAGGCAGAATAAGTTAGAGAAAGACAAATATCATGATTTCACTCATATGTGGAATTTAAGAAACATAACAGATGAACATAGGGGGAAAAAGAGAGAAGCAAACCACAAAACTTAGCTCTCTTAACTATAGAGAACACACTGAGGGTTGCTGGAGAGGGGAGGTTGGTGGGGGGATGGGTTAATTGATTGATGGATATTGATCCAGTAATTCCACTACTGGGTATTCAGCCAAAGAAAATGAGAACACAAATTCAAAAAGATATGCATCCCTATGTTCATCACAACATTATTTACAATAGCCAAGATATGGGAGCAATCTAAGTGTCCACGGATAGACAAGTGGATAAAAAAGATATGGTATTATATAAATATAAATATTATATAAATATATATATAAATTATATAAATATATAAATATGGTATTATATAAATATATAAAATATTATATAAATATGCATATATATGGATATGGTGTATACACACATGCACGCACGTGCGCGCGCACACACACACACACACACACACACACGTATGTAATGCAATATTACTCAGCCCTTAAAATGGAACAAGATCTTGCCATTTGTGACAACATGGATGAACCCAGAGAATATGATGCTAAGTGAAATAAGTCAGAGAAAGGCAAATACAATATTATTTCACTTATACATGGAATCCAAAAAACAAAATGAATGAACAAACAAAACAGAAACGGACTGATCAATACAGAGAGCAAACTGGTGGTTGCCCGAGGGGAGGGGTGGGAGACTTAAGATTTCATCTCCAAACAAAAAAGGCACTTCATGTTAGAAACAGAATAGCAGATTAAACCTAAGGAAAGTAGAAGGGAAGAAATAAAAAGACAATTAGACTCCTTTGTCAGGGGCACAACTTAGAAGTAGTCAGAACATAGTTACATGGACACATCAAGTTGCAAAAGAGACTTGGACATGTAGAGTCTTCCTGTGCTGACTTGTGCACAGCTAACCTGAAAGAATGTTACTAGTAAGAGAAACAAAAAATGATACTAGTGCACAATTAAGCCTCTGTCACAAGCATGTGGAAACACCAGTAAGAAACCTAACTGAAGATGTTGATTTAAATACATTAGTCTGGAACTCAGGGGAATAGTCAGGGCTGCAGATAGGATGCGTGAGTCATCAGCATATGGGTGGTATTTGAACTACAAGACAGAATGACATCATAGGGGAGCATACAGAGAGAGAACAAAGAGATCCAGCACTTAGAGGCTGGGCCCAGGAGGAGGAGACAGCCCCTAAGGCAGCGTGGGGGCCTTTTGTAAGATAGAAAGAGCTGGGGGAGAAACAGGCACAGGGTGGGGGAACTTCAAAAGTTGAGATGAAAAAAGAGGAAGTAAGGTGCATTTGAGAGATACTTCAAGGTAGTATAAACTCTTTTCTCAAATCATTCAGAAGTATTATTTTAATCAACATATAGTATATGATCACCTACACACGTCATTATTCTCTGCTCTTTGTTATTTGGTCTGATTGCAATTTCCCAGTACTACGAACAATACCATGTTAAAATTCTTCTGTCTTCATATTTTTGTACATGTCTGATTGCTTCCTTAGGATAAAGTCTTAGAAGTATAATTGTGAAGTCAAAAGGAATGAGGACTTTTAAAGCCTGTGATATGTTGTACAAAACTGCCCCTCAGAAAGGCTGTTCCAATTTACCACAGCAGTGTATGACATTATTTCCCTTTGCCCTCTCAACAGTAGACAGTATTATTATCCTAAACACATGTATTTTGCCAACTTAGCAAGAGAAACGCTGTCTCTGTGTCTTAATTTTATTTTTTGTGACTACTTTTGAGATTCAACATTATTTTTTCTTTATTATTTGTCTTTCTTCTTTGGTGAAATCACATTCAAATGTGGGGTGCAAGTTTCTATGTCCATTAGATCAAGAGCCTGTCCACAGTGCTGCTCATTTTCTGCATATCTTACGGTACTTTGCCCATTTTTATAATATGGTCATCTTTTTCTGTATGAGTTCACTATATATTAAAGCATCTGTCTTATATTTTGAAAATTATTTCCCTGATTTGTTATTGGATTTTTGTTTATGGTAGGTTGTACATTTTTATAGTCCCAAATCCATCACTTTGCCTTTATAAGTTCTCCACTTGCATTTATGCTTTAAAAAGCCCTATCTACCCCCTTTTCAGAGAAATATCTACCCATTTTTTTACTAGTTTTTATGGTTTCATTTTTATATCTAGTTATTTTGTCCATTTGGAGTTATTTTACTAATTGGTTACAAATTGACTTTACTCCAAACAGTGAAACACTTTGTTGCTTCTTAGAAAAACAGAAAGTGTGGGTTTGCTTGTTAAGAAATTTCATAATTACCTCAACATCAGAGGCAAAGCTTGGTTTGCTTGTTTGTGTCAATGAACCAAATTCAGTTCTGTTAGAGATTCTAGACCTACTAAATATTTTATTTTTTTTATTTTATTATGTTATGTTAGTCACCATACAGTATATCCTTAGTTTTTGATGTAAAGTTCCATGATTCATTGTTTGTGTATAACACCCAGTGCTCCATGCAATATGTGCCCTCCTTAATACCCTTCACTGGGCTAACCCAGCCCCCCAACCCCGTCCCCTCTGAAACCCTCAGTTTGTTTCCCAGAGTACATTTAATAAAAGTGAGATGAGGCTGGACTAGAATTACAAACACCATTCTTTAACCAATTCACTTACTGAAAGGTTCTCTTCTCTTGAGTTTTTTTGGGCAAAATAACAGTAACCATTTCACAAGAGGGCTTTTGTATTGTGCTCCTTATTCTTTCCTTAGAGCAAAAAACTTCTCGAGTTTAAAAAGGCCATAAAAAAATTCAAGGACTGCTATTACCATTTAATATCATAGACAAAACTTCATATGAATATTTTCTCCATTTAATTTTATCTTTGGCATTAATTTTGACTTTAATTTCACCATATTTGGAAAATATGATATAATGTAAATTCTTTGAAAATTGTTTAGGATTATTTTATGGCTTACTATGTGATCAATAATTATTAAATGGTCTGTGTGTACTTGAAAGAATATGTACTCTCCAAATGAGGGGTGCAACGTTCTATATGTTCATGAAATTAAGCCTATCCATTCCACTATTTATCTTCTGTGTATCTTACTATGTATCTTAGTTCAGTGTATGTTACTGACATTTTGTCCAGTTAATATCTTAACTTTTTATTTTAAGATTTTATTTATTTGACAGAGATAGAGACAGCCAGAGAGAGAGGGAACACAAGCAGGGGGAGTGGGAGAGGAAGAAGCAGGCTCATAGCGGAGGAGCCTGATGTGGGGCTCGATCCCACAACGCCGGGATCACGCCCTGAGCCGAAGGCAGATGCTTAACCGCTGTGCCACCCAGGCGCCCCTAATATCTTAACTTCTGAGAGAAATGTGTTAATTTTTCCCAATATGATAGTGGTTTTGTCAATTTTCCCCTGTATTCCTGTCAAGTTTTGTTTTGTATATTTTGAAACTATGTTATCAGATGATTCAAGTTTTAAATTGCTTTAGCCTCTGAAGAAGTGAACCTTTTACCATTATAGGGGGGCCTTCCTTGTCTCTAGAAATGCTACTTGCAATACAATCTGTTTTGTCTAAAAATAATATAGCTATATCAACTTTCTTGCCCTTTCCTTTTACCCTATATCTGGGAAGCCAATGTTTCCAAAGGAGCCACTGCAGGATTTCAAGCAGCAACATAATATGCTCATATTTGAATTTTTGAATGATTACTCAGGCAGTTATATGGAGAATGTAGAAATATACAGAGATACGTAGGAAGCTGTTATAAGAGTTTCTAGCATGAGATTTTTCCATCCATCCATCCACCCATCCATCCCTTCATCTGTCATGTTCAGGGACATGGCTTTCATCCTTAGACTTCTAATAATCGAATAATTATTGCCATCCTGGAATCACATCCTTCCAAACAAGGTCCTCAAATAGGGAGGATGAAGTGAGGAAAAGCCCCATCTCTCTCCTTTTCTTTTATGAGGGAGAAAATTCTGGATTAGAGGCGCCTATGTGTTATGGATTGAATGTTTGTGCTCCCCTTCCAAATTCATATATTGACATCTAATGCCTAGTGTAATGGTATTTGGAGGTGGAGACTTTGGGAGGTTGTCAATAAGCCACGTGGTTTATGGTACTTTCTTATAGCATCCTAACTGGACTAAAACACTGTGGATGCTCTAGATGGAAATAACTGGAAGGTGGGTCATCACACATGTCTGGAGCTCAGAGGCTAGGTCTAGTCAGGAGTAGAGGTTGGAAGTCATCAGCAAAGGAAAGTGGGAAGTTGTGGACAAATACAGCAGAGAAGCAAGTGAGCATGATATCTTGGAAGAGGAAAAGGGGATCAACAGTAGGGGTTCCAGGGACTCCTGGGTGGCTTGGTCTTTAAGCATCTGCCTTCAGCTCAGGGTGTGATCCCGGAGTCCCGGGATCAAGCCCCGCATCAGGCTCCCTGCTCCGCTGGGAGCCTCCTTCTTCCTCTCCCAATTCCCCTGCTTGTGTTCCTTCTCTTGCTGGCTGCCTCTCTGTCAAATAAATAAATAAAATCTTAAAAAAAAAAACAGTAGGTGTTCCAGCAGATGGGGCTCATTCATTCACTCAACAGGCCTGTTCTGAACACCTACTTCAGGTGCTGTACTGATTCTCATAAGTTCAGAAGGGTATAACTTTTCTCTGGGCCAAATATAAGCTTCATACCATGGCGTCTGTAAGCAGTCAGACCCACAGGCCATGGAAAGGATGCAGAGTAGAAGCTGAGACTACCTGGACTGCAGTTCTAGTAGCTCTGACATGCTGACACTGTTACACGTGCTGAACTCAGGTAGAAAGACCCTGTACAAGGACACACTCCGAAGTACTGAAGGCTTGACACTCAGCTCCTCAAAGCGTTAAAGTCTCTTAAAGGTATTACAACAATCCTGGTCCCATTATTTTCCTAAGTGGTGCCTAGACATTAGAATGATGTCACAGTCCCCAAGCACACCACAATTCTTTCTTTTTAAAACCATATAAATCATAGAGACCTCCCTTCTCCCTGCCTTTAACACCATCCAAAGAAGGAATTGATAATTTCAGATGACTGTCCACTTTTTCCAAGAGAAGGTTAAGGCTAAAGCCATCATGTTTGACATAACCAGGTACCATAAAATCCCAGCCTCCCTGCCCCCCACCCCCACAGGTTATTCCTCATCACCCAGACTCTCATCTACATAAGGCTCTGTGTATCCAGCCCCTAATGTGGCTTAAACTTCCACTGCCCCCTGCACATATATGTGCTGGGGAGTTTTGGGGGTCTTCCAGCAGCAGCACCTTCCATTCTCACCCTTCACCATGCCCTTTACCTTCTTGTGCCCTGATGGCATTTTCCCCCCTGCAACCCTCTCAAGCAGGTGCTGATTCCTCCCTCACAGTACTCACACCCTGCAGGTGGAATTGGTGCCCTCCTTGCTCCCAAGGCTTACTCCATTTTAGCATCTACCATCTGACTAGAAGCCACATGATTCTCCCTATTGCAGTCATCTGCTCATGTCCCTCTCATCTCCCGTCCCTTCTTTTCCCCACCACTACTTCTGTCTTGGCTCCTCAGGACTCCAGAATTCTCATAAATGGTTTGCCCAATACTTTGGTCTCTCCATTCCTTGTCTTTCTTAACTCCTAAGATCATCTCAGCTGTGCTGCCTCAGCCACCCACAGCTATGGTCATACCCCTTGCCTCCTACCACCACCAACTGCTGCCAAGAATCCCACTCCCCAACCACCCCTTCTATCTCACTTCCACACTCACCTTATTCACCAGCAATCGCTTAGCCCCACCATTGTGCTTCCCACCTACTCAGTGGCCCCAACCCTGCATGTCATCACATTCCTGCTTGCCCACCTTAAACTCCGCAGACCAGCATAATGATCACTCCTTCACTCCACTCTCCTCACATCACACTCACCTGGTCAAACCCCAACACAATGATGCCAACTGGTTTCGCATTAAGTGGGTCACCACTAATCTGAAGTCACTCCTTTTTTTTTTTAAAGATTTTATTTATTTACATGACAGAGAGAGAGACAGCCAGCGAGAGAGGGAACACAAGCAGGGGGAGTGGGAGAGGAAGAAGCAGACTCCCAGCGGAGGAGCCTGATGTGGGGCTCGATCCCAGAACCAGAACACCGGGATCACGCCCTGAGCTGAAGGCAGATGCTTAACGACTGAGCCACCCAGGCACCCATGAAGTCACTCCTTAATACCACCCAGGAATCGACTACATTTTTCTGGTCAGTTCATTCTCTTACTTGCCTATTTCACACATTTCCTCTCTTCAAACCTACCACTCTTCCTCATCTCAGCTGATCATAACAGCACATGATAATATTGCCCACCTTGAAAAAACAAGAGCTTCCCTCCATCCTACATTCCACTCCAGCTTCCATCCCATTTCTCTATCCCTTTGCACAGAAACACTCCTTCAAAGATCAGTTGCCACACCCTCTCTCCACCTCCTCCCCTCCCAATCCTTCTTGCAAAATCCAGTATCATTTCTCAGTCCTCAGCTCTCAAATGTTTCAGCAACATTCAAACTAGTTGATCACTCCTGGTTTTTAAAACTTTCTTTCCCAGGCTTCTGGGACATTACAATCACATGCTCTTAACCTGTCTTCCAAACAAGGTGGTGGGGCAGTCTTCGTTTATCGGGTGCTCCTGCCCTCTCTCCAACTTACCTCTGCTGGGCTTCTACCCCACAGCTCTGGGGAATGCCCCCGGAAGGCCCTGCTGACCAGGAACTATGTGATTCAACTTCTTAGGGTCCAAGTCAATCTCAACCTAGTAACCTGAAAAGATATTGTCAGAAATAATTCATGTTTTCCTCTTATCTTTTAATTTTTTTATTAATTTCAATTAGCCAACATATAGTACATCATTCATTTTTGATGTAGTGTTCAATGATTCATTAGTTGCATTTAACACCCAGTGCTCATCACATCACGTGCCCTCCTTATTGCCCACCACCCGGTTACCCCATCCCCTCACCCACCTCCCTTTCCACAACCCTCAGTTTGTTTCCCGGAATCAAGACTCTCCCATGGTTTGTCTCCCTTTCTGATTTCTTCCCATTCAGATTTCCCTCCCGTCCCCTGTGGTCCTCTGCACTAGTCCTTATATTACACATATGAGTGAAACCATATGATAACTGTCTTTCTCTGCTTGACTTATTTCACTTAGCCTAATACCCTAAAGATTTTATATATTTATTCAAAAGAGAGAGTGAGCAAGAGAGCGAGAGAGAGAGAGACTGTGTGCACAAACTGGGGAAGAGGCAGAGGGAGGGGGAAGCCAACTCCTTGCTGAGGAGGGAGCCCAATGCAGGGCTCAATCCCAGGACGCTGGGATCATGACCTGAGCTAAAGGCAGAGGCTTAATAACAGAGCCACCCAGGTGTCCTATGTTTTCCTCATCTTTAAATGGAAATTGTACTACTCATGTTGGAAAGTCTTCAAGCCAGAGTCAACCCTCAGAGAAGTCATCTCCTAAAATGTGTCTGGCTTTAGTGCCCCAGCAGCACTCAGCCATTAAAGGGAAGCAGTGCAAACATGATGATAGACCTCATAGGAGAGTGATCAGAATGACAAAGGGGCACCAAATGGAGCCACAATGAAAAACCAAGGAACACGAGATGTCTACCATGGAGGAAAAGATACAGGCAGATAAGTTAGCCACTTTGGGTATGGCTCAAAAAAGGAGAGCTGGACTTTAGCTTCTAATTCTAACAGAGTGACAGACCTCTTATCATATACCACTATAAAGCAGGATCAAGGAGATGAAGTGACTGCTTTCTCCACTGGAGAACTGGCAGCCCAGACTGCAGCATTGAGACAAGAGAACCCACCCTAGGCCCCACCATTGCTGTAACCCTCTCCCTGGGAAGGGTCTGGAATCTGCATGGCAGGGCATATGAAGGGGAAGCTGTACAAAATCAGGTTGCCCCAAAGTCTGTATAGGGGTTCCTCATTCGTCCCTGACCCATGGCAGGGCTGCACATGCAAGACAGCAGTGGACACCAGGCAGAGAAGCTATGCCTGCTGAGGGGTTGCGAGCAGAACAGGAATACCTGAGGCACAGCTATGGCAGAAGGTCTACGTGGACTCCTCATCAAACCTAGACATCTAGCTAACACCCCAGAAAGGTCACACATCAGGAATGAGGACCATGACCAGGAGAAAGGACTATTTTAGACCTGCCCAAACAAAGGCTAAAACTACACTTTAGCAAGAGGCGGGTGTAAGACAGATTGTGGAGAGTGAGTCCTGACAAGTAAGAGAGACCCTCCATTAGGTCAGCTCCCCTCCTTTTGTCCTTCATGTCACCCCCTCTTTATGCCTTCCTGAGGACCACTGTGCAAGCATTCTGGGCATTTCTGT
>NC_048238.1:110677059-110697885 GCF_002007445.2 Ailuropoda melanoleuca
GTCTTCTTTAACATATGAAAGTATTTCCTCAACCTCCCTTTTTCTTCACCTCCTCCAACCCCATGGTATATCATCAGCCACCCCTCACAACCCTGGTGCAGCAGCTCTTTCTGCCCATGGGTCCTGTCCCCGTGCTTTCATAAACCACCAATTTTGCACCAAAGACGCCTCAAGAATTCTTTCTTGGTTGTGGCTCTGGACTCCACCCCACTGAACCTCACCGATATTCTACGACCTCATCAGGGGGAGTGACTGAGAGGCAAGCATCATCCTGCCCACCCTGCAGGTGGCCTCCATGGTGACTCAGGGCCCCAGGGGATCTAGGGATGCAGCTGCCTTCCACCTCTGTGAGACACACTTGCTCAGGGGAGGGGCCAAGGACTCATCCTGGGGGGTCTGCTTCTTTCACTGGTGACCCAGAGGGGGACCCGGGCCCAGTGCAATCCTCTCCTGGAGATGGGCACTGGGAGGTCCTGGAAGGAGCGTTGCGGGGGGACATCAGTGGGGTCTGTTGCTGGCCTGTTCACTCATGTCTGCAGGTGGCTGTTCTGTTCAGTCAGGCCAGCCCTTGTGCCAGAAGCTGGGCACAGAGAAAAGAAATGGCTAATAGTCTGTGCTCCAGGACTTCACTGTCTCTCAGAGGAGAGACAAGAGAGGGTTTTGCCATCACCATGAAGGTCTAAAGGGGTTGGGACAGACTGGCCCAATTAACTCTTTAAACTTCCTTCCACTGAGTAAAAACTACTGGGAGCAGAATGCAAATCAAACAACATAGGAATGGTAGGGACAAAGAAAAAAGGTCCAGATAAAAGTGAGGGAGAACAAATTGAGATGATCACGAAAAGTAAGTGGACATATTTTAACAGTTCTCAAAATCAACAGAAGAGGGTGCTCTTTATATGTGAAATTAGAAAAATCTGTTTTTTTTTTTTTTAACCTTCTACAATCGCAAGAAAACTAATTTGGGGTGAAAATGAGTAACAGAAAAAGATCAAAGCAAATCTCACACAAGCTTATTAGAATAAAACAGAGAATACAGAGCATCCCTCTAGACATCGAAAGCATCCTGGAAAATATGAGCACAAAAGAGATGGAACTACAATCATTCATTGTAAAGCATAAATCAGAATGGGAAAACTCAGAAATAAGATGATAGACTCAGGAAAGAATTAGAAATAAAAGATTTTTTTAAAAGATTTTATTTATTTATTTATTTATTTATTTATTTATTTATTTGAGATAGAGAGAGAGCGAGAGCATG
This sequence comes from Ailuropoda melanoleuca, assembly GCF_002007445.2. Lineage (NCBI taxonomy): Eukaryota > Metazoa > Chordata > Mammalia > Carnivora > Ursidae > Ailuropoda > Ailuropoda melanoleuca. Next base: position 110,678,321 of record NC_048238.1, read on the forward strand.
AGCCAGGGGTGAGGGGCAGAGGGAGAGGGAGAAGCAGACTCCCCGCTGAACAAGGAGCCAGTTGTGGAACTTGATCCCAGGACCCCGGGATCATGACCTGAGCCGAAGGCAGATGCTTAACTGACTGAGCCACCCAGGTGTCCCAAAATAAAAGATTTTTAAAATTCCTTTAAATTTCAGAAATGAAGGCTGAAGTTAAAGGAACTGAAGAATGAATAAATGCCACATATAATGCCTTAAGAGAAATAGAAGAAAATAAGGGAATTTTTTAAAGAGGAAAGAAGAATAAAAAGATGAAGAGTATTTGAAAGAAAATGACAAACTCAGGAGACAAGAAAGAAAAAAGATCTAATATACATATAATAGGAGTCCCCAAAAATTAAAAACCAAAGCAAAGGAAAAGAAGAAATACTAAAATGCATAATTCAAGAAAGCTTTCCTAGCACAAAAGCAGATTCAAAATTACAAATTGACAGATTACACCAGGTACCCATGAAAATCACCGCAAAACAAGCAAAACTGAAACATATTGTAGAAAAATTTTTGGATGAAGGAAAGTTTCTTTGGATATATAGACAAAAAAGAATAAGTATATAATGGAAAGAAAACCAGGTTCTCTTCAAAATTTCAACAGTGATGCTTTCCACCGGGAGAAAATTTAAGATAGTCATCAAGGGAAAATAATCTGAGCCAAGAATTTTATATCCAACCAAGCTCACTTTCAAGAATAAACAGAGCAAATTCTCACCGACGTGAAAACTTGGAGAATGGTGTGTTACCATGACTCCCTTCTTACAAATCTATTATGGAATGAACTTCAGACAACCAAAATAAATGAAGGGACACAAGTAAAGGCTGGCGGTAAGCATTAAACATGTATTTACATATAGAATAATGCATAAATAAGGGACATGGGAAGAAAGGGGAGTATATAGTGCACAAGGTGTACAAAGGAGTTGGGACAGTGGAAAGAGTGTATGCACAATTTTAAAAACTCTTTTCTCTAATCATGGTGATGAAAGAGCTGGTCTTGTTATAGTGAACATATTCTTTTATCAGTAGTTTATTTATTTAGTATTTAGTATTAATTATTTAGTATTATTATTTATTTATTATATAAAATTATAACACCAAAATATTGTTTTGCAATTTATAATTTTGTGCTGTTACCTATGTATAAAAATTACTTCTATTAAATTTTATTAATAATAAAGTATTTTTAAGTAAAAATGGTCTATATTTCACTAGGTCTAACTGCACCTTTTTTCCTAGTTCTTAAAAAATTATTTTAATGCTGTAAGAACACTGAACATGAAATCTACCCTATTAACAAATGTTTAAGTGTACAATAGATTATTGTTGATTATAAATACAACGTTGTACAGCAAATCTCTAGAGCTTACTCATCTTTCTCAATTGAAACTTTATGTCTGTTGATTAGCAAGTCTCCCATTTTTTCAATGCCTTAGCCCCTAGTAACCAGCATTTCCCTCTTTGCTTCTCTGAGTTTGACTATTTTAGATAGCTTATATAAGTGGAATCATACAGTAAATGTCCGTCTGTGACTGGCTCATTTCACTGAACATAACGTCTTCCAGGTTCATCCCTGCTGTCACGTAGTGCAGAATTTCTTTCTTTCTTTCTTTCTTTCTTTTTTTTTTTTTTTGAGGCTAAGTAGTATTCCATTGTATGGATGGACCACATGTTCTTTATCCAGTCATCTGTCAATGAACATTTAGGTTGTCTCCACCTCTAGGCTATTGTGAATAATGCTGCAATGAATACGGGAGTGCAGAGATGTCTTCCAGATACTAATTTCTGTTCTTTTGGATGAATACCCAAAGTGGAGTTACTGGATCATATGGTAGTTCTAGTTTTAATTTTTTGAGGAGACTCTATATTGTTTTCCACAGTGGCTGCACCATTTTCCATTGTACCAACAGTGGGTGTTTTGTTTGTTTTTGGTAGCAGCCATCCTGACAGGTATGAGATGAATATGTATTCATATGAGGCCATAAGCCAAGGAATACAGGTGGCCTTCAGATGCTGAAAAAGATGAGAAACAGATTCTCCCCTCAAGCGTCCAGAAGAAAAGCAGTCCTGCCCACACCTTGACTTTAGCCTAGGGAGACCCATTTCAGATTTCTGGGCTCCAGAATTATAAGACATTTGTGTTGTTTGAACACACTACATCTGTAGTCATTTGTTACAGAAGCAATGGGAAGTGAATACAGGGTCTGTCTAGAGAAGTGTATATTTATCTTCTATTTATCTCTAGATGTGTTAGATTATCAACTGCTTGAATTGGTCTTCTTAGTCTCTCCCTGGTATCTGGCACAGTGCCTTACACATTACCCACATTTAATCAAGTTCTAAGAAAATTCTAATTAAGATGCATGGAGAAGATTGCTTTAAAATAAAGTAACGGGTATCGGTGAGAAATATTCTTCTATTTTCCCTAGATTTGTTGTTTTATTATTATTATTATTGACTGCCTTGTGAACTCCCCTATTGTATCATTATTTAGATTTGATAATGAGATTTAATTTCCTTTGTGTTCATCTTACATCTCCAACAGGTTGATTACTCCTTGGGGAAGAAATTATTGCCTAGATTTCTCAGCACTATGGCTGTACAGCCACACCTTGCTCAGTAGGCCTCTGTATTAGTTGGTAGCGCTGTTGCAGCAAATTACCATAAATGGGTGACTTAAACAGAAATATCTTGTCTCACAGTTCTGGAGGCCAGAAGTGGGAGATCAAGTTGTTATAGGGTTGGTTCTTTCAAGGAATAGTGAAGGATGAATCTGTTCCAGGTGCCTCTCCTTAGCTTGTATGACCATCTTCTCCCTGTGTCTTCACCTTGCCTTCCCTCTATGCATGCCATGGCTATGTCCAAATGTCCCCTTTTTATAAGGATACCAGTCATATTCAATTAAGACCCACTCTAATCACCTCATCTTAACTAATTACATCTGTAATGGCCCTGTTTCCAAACGAGATCACATTCTTTTTTTTTAAGATTTATTTATTTATTGGGGGGAGAGGCAGAGGGAAAGAATCTTCAAGCAGACTCCCCGCTGAGCGCAGAGCCTGATGCGTGGCTAGATCTCACGACCCATGAGATCATGACCTGAGGCAAAACCAAAAGTCAGAGACTTAATCAACTGAGCTACCTAGGCACCCCAATATCACATTGTGAGGTACCGGGTATTAGGACTCCAACATATCTTTTGGAGGGAGACACAATTCAACCTAAACAGTCCCCAAACATCCACTAATTGTAATCATCCCACATTGGTAGTATGATGATATAATTATTGCCTCCCACATTGCAAATCAGGTTCAATTCCCAACCACTTCCTTTTCCAGGACTTGGATTATGTCAAGAAAAAAAAGGGGTCCTCACCAAATCTCCTCTCCAAGCCAGAGGTCATGCATTGTGCAGGGGCTCTAAGAATGACTGTCAAATAAGATAATTAAGTCTGTTGCTTTTGAATGGTAGTGACTGGACACCCAAGGTCACTGATGAACTGGGATGTGAAAAGTTTACCAGAATGTTGAGCCCTGAGATGAACAGCTATGACCTGGGCACAAGAACAGGCCACAGGGCAAATGGAATGAGGCAGAGCCCAGGGCCTTCTACCCTGGGGTTAGAGAGAAACCATGCTGGAGGCGGGAAAGCTGTGCTGGGGAAGGCAGGGTCACAAGCCCCTTTGAGAACAAATGGATTCTATGGGTCATAACCTGGAAAAAGGAACATAGGCACAGATGGTTGCCTCCTCAAGAAGGGCATTTACAGGCACCTTGACACCATTCATGGCCTCAGTTTGAGCATGACTCTCTCCTGACATCAACATCAGCAAAACTGAGCTGAGGGATGGAAGAGAAAGGAAGCTCTATGCTTTTCCTATGATGATACATTGTCATTGTAATAGGTCCTGAGGAAAAAGCAGAGCAAAAATAATCAATTATTATATTTATTAAAAGAATTTATTTTTTTTATTTCAAAGTTTAGGAGAGGTTTTTTTTTAAGACAAGTTAGTACATAGTACAGTTGTTCCTCAAAATATTAAACATAGAATGACCACACAATCTAGCAATTCCACTTCTGAGTATCCACTCAAAAGAATTGAAAGCAGGGTCTCAAGGAGAGAGAATTGAACCTGGAGCAATGTGGGGCTTAGGAGCACCGACCCCTGGCACTGTGAAAAATCCACGTATAATTCTTCACTCCCCCAAACTTAATTACTAGTAGCCTACTGTTGACCAGAAACCTTACCAGTAACATAAACAGTCAATTAACACATATTTTGTATATGTACTATATACTGTATTCTTACCATAAAATAAGCTAGAGAGAAGAGAATATTATTTAGAAAATTGTAAGGGAGAGAAAACACATTTACAATTATTAAGTGGACCATGTAGTTCAAACCCATGTTGTTCAAGGATCAATTGTATTTGTATACCTATGTTCATAGGAGCATTATTCACAATAACTAATACATGGAAGCAACCCAAGCATCCACTGATGGATGAATGGACAAATAAAATGTGGTCTATCTGTACAATGAAATATTATTTAGCTTTAAAAGGGAAGGAAATTCTGATACATGCTACAACATGGATGAATCTTAAGGACATTATGCTAACTAAAATAACCCAAACAAAAAAGGAGAAATAGTATACAATTCCACTTCTTTGAGGTCCTTCGAGTCATTAAATTCATAAAGACGGAAGGTAGGATGGTGGTTTCTAGGGGCTGGAGGAGGGGGATAGAGGGTTGTTGTTCAGTGAAGACAAGGTTTCAGTTTTACAAGTTTGGCAAGTTTTGTGGCTCAGTCGGTGAAGCATCTGCCTTCGGCTCAGGTCGTGATCTCAGGGTCCTGGGATCGAGCCCCACATCAGGCTCCCTGCTCAGCAGGGAGTCTGCTTCTCCCTCTGTGCTCTCCATCTCTCTCAAATAACTAAATAAAATCTTTTTTTTTTTTAAAGACAAAAGCTAGCTAAGCATTTTAATTTCAGCACATTGATATCCCATGTTACAAGTAAGGACAAGCAATTTCAACCACATGGATTTGAGAAATGCTGAAGCTGCTGACAACCAGTTAGAACCACCCTGAGCCAATATTTCTGGTCCGCAGTCCATCTGGTCCGCACACCTCTCACTCTCCAGTGGTGTCCTGTGGAGGGAGTGCCAGCTGCACCTGCAGCTCCACAGCCAGCATCCCGAAACCATGGGAGGAAAGTCCAAGACAAGGAGAAGGAGCCTCAAGAAATAGCTCCGCTATTGCTGTTTTATGGACAGTGACCTCACTGACCCGCTAAAAGTCTACTAAGCAAATATAGTTCTTGGCAATTACTGAAAGAAGAGTCTTTTCTTCTAACGTACCCAGAATGCTTAGCCTGAGTAGCCTGACCCGATGTGGCCTGCTGAGGCTGCAGTGTGTGGATGAGAACCTGTACGGACCAGCTCTATTAGCAGCATGGACTCACACACCCACTCTCAAATCCCACCCCCAAACCCGCCCTACTAGTGTGTGGCTGCATGGACTCCCTCCTCTTCAACTGGCAGGACTATTAACAAAGCCCCATCCCCTAATCGGTGCTAAGTAAAAATACATATAGATATGTAGAAGGCAAAATATTTTTTTCTTTGGATTAATTCAGTCTATTGGAAACACTAAAGCTTATGTTCAGCAGGAGTATTGCTCTCTCTTTTCCAGTCTCTGAAGAAGCAGGAATGTAAATTGAGTTATACCAGTTGGCCACAAAGTTGAGTTCTAAAGTTTATCTAACTGAAAGCCTATTTAATTTTAGCACAGAGACACATTCATCCATTCAATAATCACTTTTGGAGCACCTACACCATGCCAATGACTGGGCTGGGCGCTAAAATTACCACAACACACAGAAACCAGTGCCCAGTGGATGAGATGCTGAAACATGTACTTGTAAATCAGGAGATGTGTGCTGCTCAGATCCAAGATGAGGGATGGCAGGGGACTATAGAAGGTGATGGCAAGGGCACCTCCCCTTACATAGCCGATAGGGAAGTCTTCCAGGGGGAACTCTAAGCAGGAAAAGGGTAGGAGTTAGCAGGGCCAGGGAGGTGGGAATACAAGGCAGGGAGAAGCACTTACGGGCGAAAAGGAGCACAGTGAATTAAAGGTGGGGATGGCAAACTGTTTCTGTAAAGGACCGAAGGGTAAATATTTTTACCTTTGTGGGCTCAACTCTGCCAGAAATGAATTGGCTGTGCGCCAGTACAACTTTATTTATGGGCACCAACTTTTGCATTTCATATAATTTTCATGTGTCACAAGATGTTATTCTTCCTTTCATTTTTTGTAACCATTTAAAAATATTAAAACAATTATTAACTTCCCAGTTATGCAAAAAAAGGCAATGGGTGAGAGTTGAGAAAACAGAAATGGTACGTACAATGCACATTGTTCTGCACCCTGCTTCTTTCCCTTATCTACACAGTTTGGAATCCTTTCCACACCAGTGTAGAAGCAATCTCAATCTTTTTGTACATTGTATGATAATCCATTATGTGGATGTGTCTCAATTATTTAATCTCCTATTGTGGATATTTAGGTGGTACCAATTTCATGCTATTATGAGCTATGCTGCAGTGAAGATCTTATATATACTTCTTTCACCCATGAGAGGGTTTATCTATAGAATAAATATTCCTACTAGTACAGCAATTTGATCAAAAGCTTTGTGCATTTGAATTTTCAATGGATATTGCCAGCTTCCTCTCCATAGGAGTGGTACCAATTTCCACTCCTGCCAACAACGAATGGGGTGTCTATATCCCCTCAGCCTCACTAGTACTGTGTAATCTGACTTTTAGAATTCTGCCAATTGGATTGGTGAAAAATGGTATCTCGGTGTAGTTTCTCTTCAGTTTTCTGGGGGTGTGCATCTTTTCACGTGTTCAAGAGCCTCTCTTATTTCCTTTTTCATTTGACAGTCTGTTCATATCCTTTACCCATTGTTCCCACTCAGTGATTCATCTCTTTCTCTGTGGGAATTCATTACATATTGCAACATGATTTGAAAATACATTTTTCCTAGTCTGTCATTTGCCCTTTGACTTCATTGATGGTGTATTTTGCCACTTTTTAAAAAAGATTTTATTTTATTGATTTGAGATAGAAAGAGAGAGAACGAGTGGGGAGGGGGAAGTGGCAGAGGGAGAGGGAGAAGCAGATGCTTCACTGAGCAGGGAGCCGGATGTGGGACTTGATCCCAGGACGCTAGGATCATGACCTGAGCCGAAGGCAGACGTTTAACCAACTAAGCCACCCAGGTGCCCAGTATTTTGCCATTCTTGAGATCTGATTTGGTTTTATATCTTTCTGTGGCAGAAGAGACTTTCTAAATCTCATTAAGAGACATGGATTTGATTCTGAAAGAATGGGGACACTGAGGCATTTTTAGCAAGGTAGTGAGAAGATCAGGAGTCTGTGTCATAAAGCTCACTCCAGCTACAGAGAGCTGGATAGACTGTAAAGGGACCCAACTGGAACTAGAAAGGCCAACTGGTAGCTGGGACCAGGGTGTGGACCATGAAGATGGATCAATCAGTGAGCACTTCTGAGTGGGCGAGTGCAATCAAGGACTATGCCAGACTTTGGGCTTGTCCAGCGGGGTCACTGTGTGGAGGTCAATAATCAAGATAGGGGATATAAAAGGAAAAGAGAGTTTTCTTTCCTTCTCTTATTTTACTGGGATGTGGGGGAGATCATGAGTTCTGCCAGGGACTTGTGGAGTTAATGGCACATCCTACAGAAGCCTTCCCCTCAAGCCCCACATGGAGCCAAGGGTCATACCTCAATGCTCCAGTAGCAATGACCTTCCCTGTGTCTGCTTCCCTTAAGAATCTTTTCCACGGGCAGAGAAAATGCTTTCTCCATGTGTGTACCCCTAGAGTATAGCACAGTGCCAGACACCAAATAAATACCTTAAAAATATTTAGCCAGAACTAGAGAGCTAACACAGCAAGGATAAGTCTAAGTTGTGGTGAACAACTACCCAAAGGACAGAAGAGCTCTGGAGTTAGTACTATAGGCCCACATGCAGGACTAAAGCTGGAGAATGAATGAATGAATGAAGAGATGCCAGGCAGAGAGGAACCTTTTCCAGACCCAAGCTTCCTTCCTTGTCTTGCTCTTCTCAACATGCTCCCCCAGCTCCAGATGCTGCTCACCAAGCTTATACCCAGTCTTCAAGGTCAGCAGTCTACAAACCAGATAGCAGGCCCAGGTGGGTGGGGGCAGAAGAAGGGGGCAATGGTGCATTTTCTATTGTTCTTACATCATTTTAAATGTCCTGCTTATAGGTATTTTATAGTGTAGCACATACTCTATCACAGTAGTAACATGTATGTGATTTAGAAGTGGTTAAGTACGCGCATCTTTAGGAGGAGGGTGTCAGGGGAGTACAGTTTTTGTCAGCCCTGAACAGCTAAAAACTTGGTTCCATTTTACATGCACACACTCTGTGTATATGTGTACAAATCTGCCCTGGAGAAGTCTTTCAGACCACCTGCACTAAACCAGTTCCCCTTCATGCACCTCCATTGCCCTGAGGACCAGTCAGTTTGAGGGCTCTAACTGTAAATAGCATTGTGTGGTTATTTGAGCAACATCTCTCACCCCGCATTAGCCTGCAGAATGCATGAGGCAAGGGACTGCGTGGGTTTGTGCTGACTGTGTGCTATCCCCAGAGCTGCTAGGCATATGGTAGGAAATCAATAAATAATACTTAAATGAAATAATGAGAGGCAACATCATCCATTTATTCTAGAATATGCACTCAGTGAGTAGATACCCGTGAAGCTGAACTTGTGAAATCATATGTATTCTAAAACGACTCCAGTGCGAATCAGCTCAAGAAGTAATGACTCCAAAGGGAAATTATGGTGACGCGATACATGTAAGGAGGAAGAAGGCATGGATTGAATTCCCAGCCCTACCAAAGACCAGCTGTGTGACCTTAGCAAGCCTGTCTCCATTTCTTCATCTGAGAAATGGTCGTACTGGGTTCTTGTGAGGTGTTGACAAAAAAACCTACACAGAATATTTGATGCTTTGTCTGGTGTATCACGTTTCGTTCAATATTCACCTCTGTCACTGTATTACTGTGCAGTTTGCTCATGGACTTCAGCCTCCTTTATCTCTATGCCACTTCACATGCTCAGTAGTAATGACTCTATCATTCAATACCTCTTTCATCTGTATTTCTCCTTAACATACGTGAATATTTATTTACCTGTTCATTCTCAGGCTAGGTCATTCAGTTCCAGTGCTAAACCACACAGGTCCACACCAGGAGTCCTACACACCAAGAATGGCTTCTGGTTACCCAGCTACTGAGCACAACACTTACAGATTTTTAATTTCAAAGGATTTGAATATAATACACACTAAAAATACGCTCTAAAATTACACTCAGAAGTTCGGCGTCTTGGTCAATTCTAAAACTTCCTGGAGCTTTCAAAGGCCGTCTTTCAAGGCCTTAACCTTGCATATTTTGCCATCATGACATTAGAATAGCAGCTTCACATGTGAGATGTGTGTGTGTGTACACAGACACACAATGGAATATCAGCCATCAAAAAGGATGAATACTTACCATTTACATGGACACGGATGGAACTGGAGGATATCATGCTGAGCAAAATAAGTCAGTCAGACGAAGACAATTATCATACGGTTTCACTCATATGTGGAATGAGAAACAGCACAGAGGATCATAGGGGAAGGGAGAGAAAACTGAATGGGAAGTCATCAGAGAGGGAGACAAACCATGAGAGACTCAACTCTAGGAACAAACTGAGAGTTGCTGGAGGGGAGGGGGGTGGGGAGAGGGTGTAATTGGGTGATGGGCATTAAGAAGGGCACATGATGTGAGGAGCACTGGGTGTTGTATGCAACTGACGAATTACTGAACTCTACAGCTGAAACTAATGAGGTACTGTATGTTGGCTAATTCAATTAAAAAAAAAAATAGCAGCTTCACTGGAGAAGACTACCAGTGCCGACCTGCCTGAGTTTCTAACGTGTTTCTCCCCATCGCCCTGCCCACATGACCAAAAGGCAGACTCCAGGCCCCACCACTGGGAGTCTGATTTGGGAATCTAAGCTGAAGCCCTGGCCCCTGGGTTTGCATAGGCCCCCTGAGGATCTGGGAGTCCAGCCCTGTTGTCAATCAGAGTCCGGCCGCTGGGAAGAGGCAGGGAGCTTACTGTCCCTCCCTAAAACCCGAGGTTTTTAGGTCTACAGCCTCCAGACGGCCTGTTTGCCCACATGCCCATCCACCCCAGGGACCCCGCAGATCCCCGCAGGTCGCGCCCCAGCCACGCCCCCCACAACCTGGGCCCAGGCTCTCGGAACCTGGGAGGCAGCTGGCAGTGTGGCTGAGACTGCATATTGGGAGGCTGGTCTGGGCCGTTCTGGGTGTGGGTAGGGCTTTCAGCTGCGCTTCAGGGAAAACCGCAGGACTTCTTCCCACTCCAGCCCTGAGTGCCGCTGGCGTGGTACAGGGTGCAAAGGAGTGGGGGGAAAACGCCCTGCCCCTCAGGGTACTCCTGCAGGAGAGTGATGCTGAGGACACACAGGACAGTACCAGCAACGAAAAAAAGGACCAAGAGAAGGGTGGTGACCAGTGTGCTGGGGACGTCTCCTGTAATCCCACTTCCCCGTTCCATCCTGAGAGTGCATTTCATGATCTCCATTCTGAGGAATGAATGAGGAAACAAACTGAGGACCAGAGAAAGGCCAGGAAAATAGTGTTTATTCGGGCGAAATAGGTAGTCATCAAAAAGCAAGTCACTGAGGAACGGGACGTGCTTGAGTGAGCCTAGTTTCATATCAAGACAGGGTTCCCCAGTCTGTCAGCTGCCCACAGGAGATATCTTTCTCTGACCCGTCCTTCCCCTACAACAATCCTCCCCAACGTTCTATTGCTACTCCATGGAACAATGATCTCGTGGTTTTGCGCAAACTTACTTTTGTCTTTATCTGTTCCCTGTGCTGAGATCTTACTTTTTTTTAAAGGAAGTGACCTTGTTCCATTTATCTTTGTATGCCCAACAGCAAGTACAGTTTTACAGAAATGCTTGTTGACAAATGCATGACTCCATCATCCCTTTCAGGTCCCTCCATAACCCTGGCCTAACCACTGTTTCATTCTTATCTTTTTGACATTCCTTTGACTCACCTGCTGCTCCATATTACTTGCCATGCAGTAACAGCATCAGACAGGACAGGAGGAGTGAGGAACATCTACAAACGTAACGTATATAATTAATGTTAACAGTGACCGGGGTCAGTGCAATAAATGTATCCCAAGGACCCAGGAAGCAGGGAATAACACCAGAATTCTCAAAGCAGACTCTGGGGAACCCTGTGGGGTCCTTAAGACCCTTTCACACAGGGGTCCATAAGATCAAATCTCTTTTCATAATGATGCTCAAGGTGTTTTTGCCTTTTGCACCCTCTTTCCCAAGGGTAAAGTGGAGTTTTCCAGAGGCTACCTAAATGTGTTACCATGGCAGACTGAAGTCAGAAACAGATATGATTACTCAGCTGTCTCCTCTCAAGCCAGACATCAAAGAGAGTTGCAAAATAGAAAACTCTTCCCATAAAATTTCATTCGTTTGGTATAGATTTTTTCCATAAACTATTTTATGTTAACATATAATGGTTTTATCGCTGTCATCTTTAAATTAGTAAAGTTTTTAAATTTCTCGCTTTAGATTTTAATACAGCAATTATTGATGTGTATAATTCACATAAACAAGAGCTCCGTGGGGTACTCAATAAGTGTTAAAAATACAAAGGGGTTTTAAGAGGAAAAAGTTTAAAAACCTGCTTTGATGTTCCACATTGGAATGAAGAAAAGAAAAAAAACCTTTCATGGTATCTTAAGTTGTGGGGGGAGAGCTTTACTTTTTTAAAGGTTACTTTATGGGGTTTTTTTTCCCTCTTGATGGCAGTGCAGGTGCCACAGAATACAAATTTAGAATGGCAAACATGGAAAATTTTTGTAAAACTCATGCAAAACATCAGGTATTTTCACTAACAATTTCTATGCCTTAACTTAAAAAATTCTCGTAATTCATATGGTTTCACTCATTTATGGAACATAAAAAATAGGAAGATCGGTAGGAGAAGGAAGGGAAGAAGAAGGGGGGGTAATCAGAAGGGGAAATGAACCATGAAAGACTGTGGACTCTGGGAAACAAACTGAGGGCTTCAGAGGGGAGGGGGGTGGGGAATGGGATAGACCGGTGATGGGTAGTAAGGAGGGCACGTACTGCATGGTGCACTGGGTGTTATACGCAACTAATGAAGCATCGAACTTTACATCGGAATCCGGGGATGTACTGTATGGTGACTAATATAACAAAATAAAAATTACAAAGAAAAAAAATTCTCGCAATTCATTTTTACATGGGCAGGGTATATAAATAGAGTACAAATAAGAAATTATGGCTTACACTGGGAAACTGCCTATGATAAAGAAATGGGTTGCACTACACTGCCTAAGGTGCTGTGACCAAGCACCACAAACTGAGTGGTTTAAACAATAGAAATTTATTGTCTCAGAGTCCAAAGCCAGGATTTCAAGATCAAGGCACTGGGCAGGACTTGCTCCAGGCTGCTGTCCTAGCTTCTCCTAGGTTTGTAGAAGCATTACTCTGATCTTTACAGAGTGTTCTCCCTGTGCACATGTGTGTGTCCAAATTTCCCCTTTTTACAAGGACACCCATCCTATTAGACTGAACTCACCCTAATGACCTCATTCTGGTCACATTCTGAAGCACTGGGGATTAGGACTTCAACATATCCTTTTAGCGGGGACACAACTGAGTCCATAACAGTGGGCAATGGTACAAGTTAGAGAAATTATAAAAGAAAGAGGTATGAGTTAAACCATGGGGTTCAGACGAGATCGGGCACATTCACGGTGGTATGGCCATAGACACTTTTCTAATGAAGACATGCAAATGGCTAACAGACACACGAAAAAATTTTCAAAATCATTAGCCAGCAGGAAAATTCAAATCAAAACCACACTGAGATACCACCTTACTCCAGTTAGGATGGCAAAAATGGACAAGGCAGGAAACAACAATTGTTGGAGAGGATGTGGAGAAAGGGGATCCCTCCTACATTGTTGGTGGGAATACAAGTTGGTACAGCCACTCTGGAAAACAGTGTGGAGGTCCCTTAAAAAGTTAAAAATTGAACTACCCTATGACCCAGCCATTGCACTACTGGGTGTTTACCCCAAAGATACAGACGTAGTAAAGAGAAGGGCCATATGCACCCCAATGTTCATAGCTGCATTGTCCACAATAGCCAAATCATGGAAGGAGCCGAGATGCCCTTCAACAGATGACTGGATTAAGAAGCTGTGGTCCATATATACAATGGAATATTACTCAGCTATCAGAAAGAACGAGTTCTCAACATTTGCTGCAACATGGACGGCACTGGAGGAGATAATGCTAAGTGAAATAAGTCAAGCAGAGAAAGACAATTATCATACGATTTCTCTCATCTATGGAACATAAGAACTAGGATGATCGGAGGAGAAGAAAGGATAAAGAAAGGGGGGGTAATCAGAAGGGGAAATGAAGCATGAGAGACTATGGACTCTGAGAAACAAACTGAGGGCGTCAGAGGGGAGGGGGGTGGGGAATGGGATAGGCCAGTGATGGGTATTAAGGAGGGCACATATTGCATGGTGCACTGGGTGTTATACGCAAGTAATGGATCATGGAACTTTACATCAAAAACTAGGGATGTACTGTATGGTGACTAACATAATATAATTTAAAAAATAAATTAAATTAAATTAAATTAAAAGAAAAACAAAAACAAAAACAAATCCATGGGGTTCAAATCAAGAACCAATTCCACAGTTTGGTCCATGGTGATGAAGAGCTGAGGTTCCCACGATTGAATCTTAAATCTCCTTGTTATATGGTTATTTGTTGCAATGTGCATAAAAATGTTACTTGGTAACTGGGAAACAAATTCCATATTTGGGTCCATGGTAATGAATAGCTGAGGTTCCCACCACTGAATCTAAAATTTCCTTGTCTTACTGTGTTTGTCACCATGTGCATGAAAATGTTACTTGGTAACTGGGTCTTCGGCTGTTAAGCTCCTTGCTGGACCTCACAGACACCAGGAGGATCTGCTGGTCTGGGGGAACAAGTTCACATTGTTTTAAGCCATTCCTGTTCAGGTCATTCAGGTCGGGGGGAATGGTCTGGACCTGCAAGTTGTAGGACCAATTCTAATACCTTTCCATCAAAGTCTGGGAGGAAAAAAGAGTCTGGAATAAGAGGGGGTATGGAGGAGGAGAAAGAAAAAAGAAAAGTAGAGTCTTACAAAACTCTAAAATATTCTAAAACTTGAGGCCTCACAGCCATTTAAAGACGCAGCTTGTGGTGATGAGCAATGTTGTTAGGAAGGAAATGAGTTTGGTCAGTGACTATAGGGAAAGAGACCTTGTAAAGACAAATGAGGCAGAAAACACTTCCGAACTGTGCATCGTTGCAACCACAGTAGGGAGCTGAGCCAGGAAAACAGTTGAAAGTTAACCAAAAGGAGCCAGGAGCCTGAGGGATACTGAGCTCAGCACCCACCATTCCTCTAGGCTTCAATGCAGTGGAGAAAGCCATACCCACGGGCCACACCCATTGGAAGGAGCTGCATTTACAGGAGGAATGCTATGCTGGCTACCTAATCAAGCCTCATGTAACAAACCACTACAAATTTAAAAGCTTAAAATAATGCCCACTTATTATGCATAATTGCCCTGGGTCAGGAGTCCAAGCATGGCCTAGTTCCCAAGGCTGGCTGGGGTCTTTTCTGGAGGTTTTGGGGGACAATCTTCCCCAGTTCTCTGTTGGCAGAATCCAGTTCTAGGTGGTTGTCAGTTTGTGGTCCCCATTCCCTCGCTGAATGCCATCCAGGAACCACTCTCCACTCCTAGGGGCCACCCATATTCCTTTGCACATTCGTTCCCCTCCATCTACAAACAAGCTTCACATCTCTCTGAATTCCCTTTGTGCTTCAGCAGGGAGAGGGCTTTGTTCACCAGGGACTCCTAGATAATCTCCCTATTGTAAGGCAACTGATAAGTAACCTTAATTACATCTGCCATGCAACTTGGCACATTCATGGGCGTGACAACAAGAGGCAAGGGTCACGGGACCCAAAGCCAGCCTACCACAGAGGGCAAGCCTGTGTCTCAGGGAATGCTATCTTTGGAGTCTATATTTTCCATTCATCAGAGGATTGTGCTGGTTCTATCCTCAAAATCTCTCCATTCATCCAAATTGCTTGCTAGCCACTTTTAACTTGTAATCACAGCAGTTCCTTTAGAAGCAACTGAAGGTGGCAACCTCTTTCTTGATGCAAAACACCTTTGCATGTTTTTCGACATAATGTCCTTCCATAGCAGCTTTCAAAAGTGTACTCTACCTGTTGTGAAAACTTCATTAGCACGTGCTGCTTGCTGCGGAAGCACCCTAAGATGTGAGTGAACAGGCCAGCAACAGACCCCACTGATGTCCCCCCCCAACACTCTTTCCAGGACCTCCCAGTGCCCATCTCCAGGAGAGGATTGCACTGGGCCCGGGTCCCCCTCTGGGTCACCAGTGAAAGAAGCAGACCCCCCAGGATGAGTCCTTGGCCCCTCCCCTGAGCAAGTGTGTCTCACAGAGGTGGAAGGCAGCTGCATCCCTAGATCCGCTGGGGCCCTGAGTCACCATGGAGGTCACCTGCAGGGTGGGCAGGATGATGCTTGCCTCTCAGTCACTCCCCCTGATGAGGTCGTAGAATATCGGTGAGGTTCAGTGGGGTGGAGTCCAGAGCCACAACCAAGAAAGAATTTTTGAGGCGTCTTTGGTGCAAAATTGGTGGTTTATGAAAGCACGGGGACAGGACCCGTGGGCAGAAAGAGCTGCTGCACCAGGGTTGTGAGGGGTGGCTGATAATATACCATGGGGTTGGAGGAGGTGAAGAAAAAGGGAGGTTGAGGAAATACTTTCATATGTTAAAGAAGACTCACAAGATACCAGAGGCCTTGCCATTGTCAAGTTAAGGTTGTTTCTCCCTCTAGCAAGGCATTAACATTAAGATGGTTGGGAACTTCCTGGAGGCTGCAGAGTATAAAGACATTTAATCTTATCTACATTCCCTTCCGGAAGCTAGGTTATTGGTAGAAATGCTACATTCCCTTCCGGAAGCTAGGTTATTGGTAGAAATGCTACATTCCCTTCCGGAAGCTAGGTTATTGGCAGAAATGCTACATTCCCTTCCGGAAGCTAGGTTATTGGCAGAAATGCTTCGTTCTTGTCAACTGCTAAGACATTTGCAAACTGAGGGAGGCTTCAGTCTTGCAGGATTGTGGTGTCTATAGGTTAACTGTTTCCTTGTCCTTTAGGGCAGCCAGGAGTGCCTGAGGAATGTCACCTGCGTCCCATGGTGAGGGGGTTGCGGGTGTCAGTTTCTGCTTTGTCCTCGGCTTGCCTTCTGTTCCCTCATCACCCCTGTCCTTGGCTCCTTCTTTCCCCCCAGGCCCTTCAGGCCCTGGCAGCCCCATCGGCCCCCCTCCTCCGTGGGGGGTTGCCTAGAGATGTGCAACAGCAGGGGCTCTGCCACCATCAGAGCCCAGGGCCCCAGGCGCCAGGAGTCCTTGCCCTTACTGGGGGGTGGCCTGGCTCTTCCCGGACCTGCTCCCTGTCTTGCCCCCTTCCAGGCCCTCCCAAAGGCCTCATGGGCTGCTCTACCTGTAGGCCAGGCTACCTGTGCCTGGAGCACCCTGTGCTCCCACTAGGCCAGGAGATTTGAGAGAGGCATGGATCCCCTGCCCCCTTCAGGGGCCCTTTCCCACATGACCAGGCTGCTTCTCCATGCATTCCCTGAGGCCTTCCCTCCCAGTGCAGCTCCCCTCTGGGAGGATTTGGGCCCTGACCCTGAAACTGGAGCCCCTACCTGGGTGGGATCCTTGTCAGTCAGACCGGCGGGGGGGCGGGGGGGATGCAGGAACATGAATAAATAAATACACACAGGTCCCAGACCACCAGGACCAGGGTAGGGACCTCCTGGGGACATGGAGGAAAGAGGCTTGCCTGCCCTTCCTCCAGCAGCATCTCAAGCCCAGCGTGGTCCCTCACCTGCAGTGCCTCATGGCAATTCTGGACATGGCTCTGAATCGCTGGGACCATGCCCACAGAAATGCCCAGAATGCTTGCACAGTGGTCCTCAGGAAGGCATAAAGAGGGGGTGACATGAAGGACAAATGTGGGGGGCTAACCTGATCAAAGGGACAACGGATCTTTTAGGAGTTTGTTCCAGTTGCTCTTTTCATATGTTACATAATCCAGGGTTACCTAAATGTAGTCTTAGCATCCTTTAGTGGTATAGATTAGAGAACTTTGATGTGGCTTTCTCCCTGTGCCCTGAAGTCGCAGATTCAGGTGATGTTCCCGAAAGCTCGACAAATGTGATATGAGGATGGCACATGGAAACACTCCTTGGCATACGTGCAGGGAAGGGTCACGATGGCCACTGCAACTTCACAGTCTGGTTCTGCGTGTGCTGGGGCAGGTCGGCTTAGGAGCTGCTGTGGCCTCTAGTGTAAAGAAATCAGTTGGTCCTGGGTCCGCACAGGGAAGGAGAAGGGACTGTTCCCACAAGTGGCAGGGCCTGCCTGGAGGTGGCCCCTAGGCCCAGCAGACTTTCTCCACCCCCACTGCCCAATGTCCACAGCACCCCTGAGCCCCCACAACAGAAGAGGGACACTCAGGCCATCTTCGGGAGTGATGGCAACATGAAAGGGGAACCTTGGCTCTGGTCAAGGTTGGATTGGATGGACTCGGTGGGACAGTACCCTCTGAACTAGGGTGTTGTGAATGCCACTCCCACCTTTCTGTACTTTGACGACAGAGAAAAGGAGGACCCCCTTCACCTCACACATATGTCAGCAGCTGCTGTGCACCAAGTTGGGCCCAGAGACAGCCACTAAGAGCCCAAGGTCCCTCAGGAAATCCTGGAGAGACAGGGACATGGCCTGAGGCAACAGGCCCCAGCTCAAAGCTGCACAGCTGGAGCCCCAGGAGAAGGAGCTGTCCCAGATCCACCAAGGACATGGGTGAGGGGGCAGGGCAGCGGGCTTGTCCCGAGGGCTGTGCCTGACAAGGTTGAGGGCCTCCAACAACAGGAGATGTGCTTGGCTCCGGGTCAAGAAAGCCCAGCCCTGGGAACACCAAGTGCAATCTAGGGGACAGGAGCTCCCTGTTTCAAACTGCGTGGTTGCTGCAGGCTGAGGGGGGAGGTGAGAGGTCTGGCAAGGGACACAGGGTCCACAGCACGTATGTGGGCAGTGGCCTGGCCCTGCTCACCCCAAGGCCTTACGGCCTGTGTGGGGCCTTCCTCAAGCCTCTCCCAGGGTCCAAGTTCTGCCCCAGGAAGGAACCCAAAGCCTCTGGGATGAAGTGGGCAAAGGTGTCCCTCAGCCAAGCTCAAACCTACCGGCCCCGCAGGAGGCACCCCATCTTCTTGTGTGACCTTATCTTGCCCCCCACCCGTGTGTTCAGGTCCCCTCCAAACTATAAGGCTGTGCAAGGCCCTTCCAGTCCTGCTCCTTGGTCTCTACCAGGGTCTCTGACTCCCAGGATGCAGTGTGAGTGGAGATGGGGGCATGAGTCTTGCCTTACATGCACCTCATTCCTGAACCACCGATCTGGCTTCCCTTCAGAATCCCAGCACTTCCACTGAGGAAGTGTGTGTGACAGTGATTAACTCTTAATCTTACTGTGTCCAGTGTCCTCATCTGTAGAAGAGGGGACATGACAAGCGGCCACTCACCTCCAGGACTCCTGTGAGGACTCAGAGAGAGAGAGCAGGCCCAATTGCTCACCCTAGTGCCTGGGGTAGAGTCAGTGCTCAAAGATGGAAGCTCATGGGCATGGGGGCTCACTTTTCTCCAAGGCTCTAAACCCTTCAGTGCTTTTAGTGTGGATGGCTTGTGTGTGCAGGGTCATGAGTGCTCGGTTTCTGCTGTCCCTTGTTTGGCCAGCTGGGATCACGGTTCTGATTGCCATGGAGGACTAGAAGCAAAGTGTGGGGGTACCATGGAAGACAGCGGCGTGAGCAGTCCCACAGTAAGTACAGCATGGAGGGCAGGCAGCATGAGGATGACCCTGTGCAGAGCCCACATTGGCTAGAACACCTGGGTCTGGACTCGAGAAGAAGATCTTTCTCCACATTGGCTGGGCCAGGCTTGGCAGTATCCTCATTGGCTGGGGAGGCCTCGGTTTCATCTGCACCGGCAGGGGTGCCCTCGGTGATGACTTCAAGAGCCGGGGCGGCCCGGAAAGCATCTTCATTGGCTGGGGAGGTCTCGGTTTCATCTGCACCGGCAGGGGTGCCCTCGGTGATGACTTCAAGAGCCGGGGCGGCCCGGAAAGCATCTTCATTGGCTGGGGAGGTCTCGGTTTCATCTGCACCGGCAGAG
>NC_048238.1:110697985-110716432 GCF_002007445.2 Ailuropoda melanoleuca
ATCTACACCGGGAAAGCAGAGGTTGAGCTCACAACACGGGAAGAGAGCGAGCAGAGCCTTGGTTCCCACTGCAGCTCATGGCACGCACCCGGGCTGAGAGGTGGCTGCCCCGGTAGGCCAGGACACCCACCACAGGCTCCTGCACACCTCAAGGCTCTGCACAGGAATGGTAACTAGCGGGGAGGGGGAGTAACTGGACACGTGGGTCACAAAGGGCCCTACAGAGACACAAGCGGGCTTCCTGGAACATGGAGCAACGTGCCCCGGGGGAAGTAAATGAGGGTCTCTCTCTTGGGAGACCCAAGAGGCTGGCACCTTTAAAATGGCCCCTAACATCTCCCAGTCCAGTGTGGGTGGCAGATGGCTTCAGGTGCCCCTCACCTAGGCTAGGGCCAGCCACTCAGGGGTGTTTCCCAGGCTGGCTGCCCGAGTTGGCATGGGCTGGGGCTGGGGCTAGGTGTGGTGCTGAATGGGTGGTGGGGGGACACCTCTCCCTGACCCATTTGGTGTCAAGTATGGTCATTTTAATCACTTGGAAGGGCTGATGGTGGTGTTCAGGTCCCCTTAGGGGTGGTGGAGTGCCCGGGGACTTGGCTGCCTGAGGTGGCATGGATTGAGCTGGGGCTGGGTGTGAAACTGGCATGGGTGGGGAGGCAGCTTTCCCTACCCCATTTGGTGTCAAGCATGGTCATCTTGGTCAGTTGGAAGGGCTAATGGTGGTGGTTAGGGTGCCTTGGGTAAGTGGGATCCTGGCAATTTGTTTGGGCTAAGTGGGTTCCCTCCACCCTACTCCCCACGTGAAGGGAGGCTGCTGCCCTGGCATGGCCTCCCCCTGCCTCCAGCGCTCTGCTGCCTGAGAGGAGGTGGGGGGGGGCCTGGGACTTCTGAGCCTATTTGCCTGAGGAGGACTTGGGGAGAGTCTCCCCAGCCCCATCCTCTTTTCCCGACTCCTCTGAGATGGGCTCGAGCCCCTCCTCGGGGGGCTCCCCAGCCTCCTGCTCTCCTGCCTGAGCGAGGCCCTCTGGCTCACAGCCAGGACCTCCTGGGCCCACCCTGGAAGCACTGCCCATCAGGGCAGGGGTGGGGCCCCCAGGGGCCTCTGAAGCTCTTGCCTGACCTAGGCCCACAGAAGTGGGAGCATTTTCATCTTCCTGAGTGGCAAGGAAGACCTTGGAGACCTCCTGAGGGGCAGGGGCAGCCTTGGCAGCATCGTAGGGTTCAGGAGCAGCCCTACCAGCTTCGGCAGTGCCAGGAACTGCCTCACTGGCCTCCACGTTGGCTGGGCCAGGCTTGGCAGTATCCTCATTGGCTGGGGAGGCCTTGGTTTCATCTGCGCCGGCAGGGGTGCCCTCGGTGATGACTTCAAGAGCCGGGGCGGCCCGGAAAGCATCTTCATTGGCTGGGGAGGTCTCGGTTTCATCTGCACCGGCAGGGGTGCCCTCGGTGATGACTTCAAGAGCCGGGGCGGCCCGGAAAGCATCTTCATTGGCTGGGGAGGTCTCGGTTTCATCTGCACCGGCAGGGGTGCCCTCGGTGATGACTTCAAGAGCCCCAGCGGCCCGGAAAGCATCTTCCTTGGCTGGGGAGGCCTCGGTTTCATCTGCACTGGCAGGGGTGCCCTCGGTGATGACTTCAAGAGCCGGGGCGGCCCGGAAAGCATCTTCATTGGCTGGGGAGGTCTCGGTTTCATCTGCACCGGCAGGGGTGCCCTCGGTGATGACTTCAAGAGCCGGGGCGGCCCGGAAAGCATCTTCATTGGCTGCGGAGGCTTCGGCAACCTCTTCACTGGCGGGGGCAGCCTGAGCGCCGGCCATCCCGCCAATGTCCACAGAGGCCCCTTCTGCCGCTTGGAACTGCTCACCCCTAGCTGGGCGGGCCTCCCATGCCTCAGTCTCCCGAATGAGCCGCAGCATCCCCACGAAGCCAGGTGGTCTCCTCTCCAGCCGCATCCTCCTCAGCTTGTTCTGGAGCATCTCGTTCGGGCGGGCCCGCATCAGCACCTGCCTGGCGCGAACCTGGTCTGCGATGACAGGATGGAAGGCCCCCTTCTCCACGGCCGACTGCAGCAGGCCTTCCAGGCGCATCACATAGGCAAAGAGAGTCTCCCGGGGCCGCTGAGCACAAGTCAGGAACTTCAGCCGTGCAGTCACGCGGGTGTCCTTGTCCCCAAACGCCTGTACCAGCGCGGCCAGGCAATCCTGCGCAGGCATGTCGGGGTTTTCCGCCAGGAGGCCGCACAGGAGATCCAGCGCGGGGCCGCCCAAGCTTTCCACCAGCTGCCGCCTCCTCTCCCTTTCTGACACGTGGCGCCACGTGTACAGCATGTCGTTGGCATGGTCCAGCCAGCTCTCAAAGGACTCTTCCTCTTGGTCTGGCTCTTCCAGCCCGGAAAAGGTTCTCAGTTCCCCATAGGCCATGTTCTCAGGCACAGGCTGCTGGGCCTGATTCCGTTGCTGGGTCCAGGATCCTCCCTCATCTATGACTCCTGACACACCCACAGCTCCTTCCTCGCTCGCAGCGCCTGCCTCACCTGCCGCTCCTGCCATACTCACGGATCCTGCCACACCTGCGATTCCTGTGTCACCTGAGGCTCCCTCCTCATCTGACAGTGCCCCTTCGTCTTCTGCTCCTGCCACACCCGCGGCTCCTGCCACACCTACAGCTCCTTCCTCACCTGCGGCTCCTGCCACGCCTGCAGCGCCCTCCTCATCTGACACTCCTCCTTCCTCTTCTGCTCCTGCCACACCTGCGGCTCCTGCGTCCCCTGCAGCTTCTTCCTCACCTTCGCGTCCTTCCTCACCTGCAGCTCCTGCCACACCTTCAGCTCTCTCTTCGCCCCCAGCTCCTTCCTCACCTTCAGCTCCTGCCTCACCTGCGGCCCCTGCCTGCCTCTGGGGTTCTGCAGGGAAATCTGGTCTATCCTGTGACTCTGAATCAGGGGCCTGGGGCAGAAAGACCACAGGCCAGGGTCCTCCCTTGCCCGGTATTTGTTGGGGGATTAAACTTCGGTTTAAATACTGAGCAAACTCGACCAAGGCGACCCTGGATCCGAGCTCCTTTCTGAACACTTTGCCCAGCACTCGGTATCCGCCCAGGGGCCACAGGGCAGCGTGCACGGCCTTCTGGAATTCCTCTTCCCCGCAGTCGTCAGGGATGCCCAGGATGAGCAGGGAACGATGTGCATTCACGCCCATCCACCTGCACCAGTCACGGAGCATTGCCAGTGCCATCGCCATTGCTGAGAACCTGAGGGTGGAGAGAAATGACTAGACAGGGGCACAGAGACTGTCACAATCTGAGCCTCAGCCTGTGGGTGCAAAGGGGTGAGAGGCATGTTCATACCACACAGCCTATCCTACCGCATAGCCCAATCACCTCTCTCTCACAGTGGTGGCCTGTAGTGCCTCCACTTTTTGATTTTATTTGATTTTAGAAAAGTTATTTGATAATACACTAATTTATTTACTAGATGTATGGCTAGTCCTATTTTCTATTTTTTTCTGGAATCACTTTAAGGAAGCTGCTTTTTTGGGGGGTGCCTGGGTGGCTCAATTGGTTAAGAGTCTGCCTTCGGCTCAGGTCATGATCCCAGGGTCCTGGAATCAAGTCCCGCATTGGGCTCCTTGCTCAACAGGGAGCCTGCTTTTCCCTCTGTCTTCCGCTCTCCCTGGCTCTGTGTGCTCGCTCTCTCTCTCCCCCCCCCCCTCTGGCAAATAAATAAATAAAATCTTAAAAATAAAATAAGTTGCTTTTTTTCCCCAAGAAATTTGTCAAGTATTCAAGTTTTTGGCATAAATTTTTCCATAATATTCCATGCATTCTCTTTTTAATGTCTGTCTGATCTATAGCAATAGCACTTTCATTCCTGATGTTGGTAATAAGCGTTCCTTCCCTTTTACCTTGATTAGTGTCACTAGGGCTTTATCAGTTTTGTTTCTCTTTAAAAAATATGGCTTTGTTAAATATCTACAATTTGCTTTGTATTACTGATTTCTTCTCTCAGATACAGTATTTTTTCAGCCAACTCATTTTGCATTCAGTTCACTCTTTTTTTTTTATAGTTTCTTTAAATGGACCATTAGGTCACTGATTTTATGCCCTTCTTTTCTAATGTAAGTACTTAAAAGAGAATACATTTTCTTCTGATTGATTTTTCTGCCTCACTAATTTGGGTAAGTTGTATTTTTTTTATTATTCAGTTTGAAATATTTTCTAAGTTCCTTCGTGTTTTCTTCTTTGAGCCATGGGTTTCCAGATATTTAAAGATATGTTATAATTATTTTTATTTTATAAAAGATTTTATGTCTTTGAGCGAGAGAGCGAGTGCGACCCAGCACGAACAGGGGGAGGGGCAGAGGGAGAAGGTGACTCCCTGCGGAAAGGTAGAGACTTAATCCACTGAGCCACCAGGCTCCCCATTATTATTAATTTTAAATAAAACTCAAAAGCACAGTCCTTTAAAATTTATGGAGACTTTTTTATGGCCCAATACACGGTGTATGTGGGTGAATGTGCAAAGCACTTTTTTTTTTAAAGATTTTATTTATTCAATCGACAGAGAGAAAGACAGCCAGCGAGAGAGGGAACACAGGCAGGGGGAGTGGGAGAGGAAGGAGCAGGCTCCCAGCGGAGGAGCCTGATGCGGGGCTCGATCCCAGAACGCCAGGATCACGCCCTGAGCCGAAGGCAGATGCTTAACGACTGCACCGCCCAGGCGCACCCTTGTAATGAATCTTTATTTTCTGTGGACAACAAGGTTTTGCACCTCCCCCTGCCGGAATCCCTCCGCCGTCTCCCACAGAGGCGACCCAGAGCCCGTGCGATTCCAACGGCAGGGGGCTCGAGCCCCTCGGGAACCCTGCACGTGCTCCACCGCCACCCCCACGTTCCAGCCCATCCGCCTCCCCTCAGCGAGGCGCCGTCCTGTTTGCGCAGCCGCAAAGCGTCCTCCAGCATGGCGCCCCCACCGCGTGGTAGCGCCCCTCTAGTCTCTCGGAAGCAGGGCGCCCCCACCGGCTTAGACGTTAGCCTTCCTCCCTGCGTCCTCTCCCGCCCCAGCTAGGAAGCCTCGTTTCCCATACTTTCCACACCCGCAGCCCGCCACCGTCCCCGTGGCCCCCAGAAGCAAGGTGCCCTCCCAGTTCATGCACCCCACGCCGGCGCCTGCGGTGCCTCGGTCGTCAGTCTCAGGCCTCCCCACACCAAGCAGTCCTCCCAGTAGCGCCGGCAGCCAGGGGTCCTTCCCTCCGCACACTCAGAGCGGGGGGCCCTCGCCAGGCCAGAGGCGGTTGGCGTCCTCCCTTCCCAGCTCCCGCGCAGCCCTGTAGCCCCCCTCACGCCTCTCCTGTGCCCTCCCCCTCCCCCACAGAGTAGCCGNAGCCATCAGCCCCACCCTTGAGCCCCCACACACCAGAGCGCCCCCCTACCAGACCCCTCACAGGCCGCCGACACTGGGGTACCGTTCCCTCAGCCCCCACCTTAGCCCAGCAGCCGTTCCTTCAGCCCAGAGCCCCCGCTCCCACACCGCCACACGCGGAGACTTTCGTCCTCCCCTCCCACCTCCCCTCACTCCGGAGCCCTCCGCAGCAGGCCCCACAGCTAGGAAACTTCCATTCTGGCAACCCCTCCCGGCCCCCAACAGGAGCCTTCTCACCCACCTCCACTCTCTGGGCAGCTAAGGGCCCCTACCCAACTGTTCCTCTTCCCGGGAACTCCCGAGCCCGTGCCCATCTACTTACTTTCTCCCACTCTGTGAACAATTCCACAATCCCACTCCGAAAGGTCTGAGAAACTCTCGTCAGCTGCACAGCCAGGAACTGTGTGGCGGAGCCTCCCAAGCACGCGGTGGTTAAGGCCACGTGTGCTTCCGGGTGCTCCCAGAAGCCCCCAGGCACAGAAGGCAGAAAGTTCTCGGGGCGTCTCTTTACCAGGCAAATGATTGGCTCAGGGGAGCACGTGACGAGACACTGCGTTACTGCAGCGGCACGCCAGTGAGTCTCACGAGATTGAGGTTCCGAGATTGATGCTCCGAGACTGATGTTCCGAGGCTTGTGAGCCTCCCGAAGCAAACGCCGGGGCTAGGCGCCCGTCGATCTTCCGCCAGTAAAATGGCCTACCAACAAGGCAGTGGAGTTGGAGTGAACTTGCAGATGGAGAACTCATTGTGCAAAATTGCTCAAATTGTCTTAAAGTTTATTTTCTATTCTTGGTAATGTCATAAAGATATTCTATATTTTTATTGATTTCTTACCTAGCTGTATCAATTCCTAAGGCAGAAGTGTTAAAATCTCCACCCATAATTAGGAAAAAGTCTGTTTCTCTCTTTATTCAGTCAACTTTTATTTCATATATTTTGAAGCTCTGTTATTGGGTACAAGTATATTTATAAATTCTATGTGTTCCTAAGTGACCCTTATATCACTACCTTTCATGTCAGGTAATATTCTTTGTCTTTAAATACACTATGTCTAATATTAATATAGCCATTCCCACTTTCTTAGGCTTACTCTTTGAGTGGTATATAATTTGGGATTCTCTTACTATCAACATATCTGAGTCATTATTTTTAACTTGTGTCTCTTGTAGACAGCAAAATCCTTGCTCTTTCTTCATTCTGACAATCTCTGCCTTTCAATTGAAGTGTTTAACCCATTAACATTAAGTATAATTTTTGAATGGTAGGATTTAGCTATATGCTTTTATTGTCTGTCTTAGTCGGCTCATCAGGCTGCTATAACCAAATACCATAGACTGGGGTGCTTATAAACAACAAACATATTTCTCAAAGTTCTGAGGGCTAGGAAGTCCAACATTAAGGTACTGGCACATTCTACATCTGGTGAGAGCCCACTTCCCAGTTAACAGACAGCCATCTTCTCATCACATCCTCGCATGGTAGAAGGGGATGAGGAACCTCTCTGGAGTCTCCCTTATAAGGGCACTAATCCCATTCAAAGACTCCTCCCCACGACCTAATCACCTCCCAAAGTCTCCACCTCCTAACGTATTGGGCATGAAGATCCAACATGTGAATTTTGGGAAGGACACAAACTTTCAGTCTGTAGCACTGTTTATCTATTTTTGTTCCTAATGTTCCCCCTTTCCTGCCTGAGATAATTATTTTTAAATTCCATTTTAACTTGTCTATTGCTTTTTTTAAGATTTTATTCATTTGAGAGAGAGAGAGCGAGAGAATGGCAGAGGGAAAGGGAGAAGCAGGCTCCCTCCTAAGCAGGGAGCCTGACGTGGAGCTTGATCCCAGCACCCCCGGATGATGACCTGAACCAAAGGCAGATGCTTAACCAACTGAACCACCCAAGTACTCCTTGTCTATTGCTTTTTTAAGCAATTATCATTTTGCATTGATTTGTTATGGTTGTTCTAGAGACTATAATATGTATCCTTAACTGTTCACTTGGCTACCTGCAGTTAATACTGTACTGCTTTCCATAAATGTAAGAAGATTTCCACCAGATAGATTCATTCACGCTCTACCTCATCCCTTATGCTGTAGTTGCCATGTGTATTATGTCTACATATATTGTAAACCCCACAATATGTTATTACAATTTTTATTTTAGATAGTCATATGTATTATAAAGAAATTAAGAGCAAATAAGTATTCTTTAATGTTTGCGTACATGTTTACCATTTCTAGTGTTCTTCATCTCTACCCCAAAATCAAATTTTCCTTCTACTCTCGTGTTTTCTTTAGATTGAAAGACCACCTTTATCATTTCTGATAGCACAGCTCTATTGATGAACTCTCTTGGCTTTCATTTATCTGAAAAGGTCCTTATTTCACCTTCATATGTGAAGAATATTTTCCCCAGAGATTGAGTTCTGAGTTGAAAGTTGTCTTTTGTTTTGTTCAGCACTTTAAATTGTTGTCCCGCTGACTCCCAATGCCCACTGTTTCTGATGAGAACTCAGTGGAGTTCTTGTTAGTGTTCTCCTAAAGGTAGTGCTTCAGCTAATTCTGACTGCTTTCAAGATTTTCTCTTTATCCTTTGTTTTCAATATTCTCACTACAATGCAACTACATAGGATTTCTCTTTGTATTTATCCTCCTTGGGGTTCACAGAACTTCTTGAATCTGTAAATTTTGTCTATCTCCAAATTTTGAAAATGTCAGTCACTTTTTCTTTAAGTAGTTTTTCTTCCCCATTCTCTGTCTTCTCTCCTAGGATCCCAAATACACATGTTAAACCTTGTCATGTTGTTCCACAGATCACTGAGGTTCTGTTCTGTTGTTTTCTTTCTTTTTAAAATCTTTTTTCCTCTCAGTTTCTCAAAATGGATTTCTATCGATCTGTTTTCCAGCAAGTAATGTGAAGCTTCTAAATATTCATAACTATTAACAAACACCAATGTTAAAAGAAGGATGGAGTAAGAAGAGCCAATAAAGGGGCGCCTGGGTGGCTCAGTCGTTAAGCATCTGCCTTCAGCTCAGGGCATGATCCCAGGGTTCTGGGATCGAGCCCCACATCGAGCCCCACATCGGGCTCCCTGCTCAGTGGGGAGTATGCTTCTTCCTCTCCCACTCCCCCTGCTGTGTTCCCTCTCTCGCTGGCTGTCTCTCTCTCTGTCAAATAAATAAAATCTTTTTTAAAAAAAGAAGAAGAGCCAATAAAGGATTGTGTAAAGACCTGCCAAGCTCCAAGAGCACATGGCGACCCTGAACCCAGGGCAGGGAGTACCTAACGCAGTGGGAGATGATGCAGCCTCTGCAGAAAACTAATCCATCATAGTTCTTAGTTGCACACAACAGAAGCAGACTGGCTGATGGAAGCACAAAGGGAATTAGCTGAAGGATGGCGGGTGTCCCACAGGCGTTTGTTTGGGCAGGGCTGGAGAGCCAGGCTTGGAGGCTTTGCGGAGAGGAACAAGGGTCTGGATCACGCTGCAGTGCTGGGCTAGTGAAGGCACCTCTGAAGCTGCCTCCCACAACTGGGCACAGACACTGGTTTGCACCAGCAACGTGAGATGCACCTGCTGTCATGAGAACCACAGCTGCCGCTGCTCCTCAGGAAACAGGTCTTACTGCCTCTGCTACTCCCACCCACCCTAGTGGAATATGTGTGGCCCCTGCTTCTTCCCATCTCTCTCCCCAGATTCAGTTGGCAGCAGGTGCATCTGATTGGTGGGGCCAGGTCATGAATCCATGCACTAGTGGCAAGGGAAGCTGAGAGAATGCAGACCTGGCATTTTTCGGCTCCTCTTCGGGGAGGGAAGTAAGGTTCACATCAGTTGAGGGAACTGCATGTGTAAAGGTCCCGGGGCTGAAAGAAACATGGTGAGTATCAAATTGAAAGAAGACCGGTGTGGGTGGAGCAGAGGGAAAGAGAGAAACACAGGGTGAGGGGAGTGCCACGTACTGAGGCTGGAGAGAACAGACCATGCAGTCTTCATGGACCTCAAGGAGAGGTTGGTCATTACCTAAAAGAGTTGGGAACACATTGAAAAGTTTGAAGTCAGAGGTGCAAGTGCACTCACGTGTGTGTATGACATGATCACTTTATATTTCCAGCTGCTTTATCTGGCTTTCTTTTGGGAGAATTATAAGGGGAGAGGATGAAGTGGATGCAGAAAGCCTACTGAGGGCAGTTGGGGCTGTCCCATGAGAGATGATGGCAGCCTGAACAATAGTAGTGGCAGTGTCATGGAACTGATGGGGCAGATTTAACAGACCTAGAACATGCGAAGAGCTAACCAAACACTATGAATAACTGTATGGGGAAGATGAACAACAGACACATCCTCGAATTCTGGCCTTTAACATGGGTATATGAGGATTCCATTCACTGTGGCTGGGAACTTGGGAAGAGCACCAGCCTGGGTAGAAAATCGTGAAAATCATGAGTTCCATTTTGGGTGTGTGAGTTGGAAGCATCCAAGTGGAGATGTCTAGAATGAAGCTGGACATAAGACGTAGGGACTCTGAGGAGAAGTTTGGACTAGGGACCGAAGTGAGGCATCATGGAAAGCTCCAAGTGGCCCAAGGATGAATCCACATATGGACATGCCTCACCTGCCCCCCCCCCAAGTGTGGGCATGGGCCAGGGGATGGGCCACTAGTGGGAATGGACCCTGGGGAAAGAGATGCAGCTGGCTGCAGGCCAGCCTCAGGCTGAGCAGCTGTCCTGGGCTACTGGAAGGTGACCCTCCCTTCCATCAGGACATCTTGGAAAAGCTGGTGATCCTCCTGGCCACAATCCCTGTCACCCAAAGGAATGCCTAGAGACAGGACACTGCTGGCTGCCCTCCCAGCAGCCATTTCCCCTTTCTTTGCTCTGAGGATTCCCTTTTTGTTTGTCTGTCCCTCCCCCATGCTGCTCAAGGCATGGTAACCCCCATCCTCAAATCCAGAGGCAGATCTGATTGGTCCAAGGCCAACTGCGCATGACATTCCCAGGGCAACTATTAATGATCTGGGCAGCCCATCACCCAAGTGGCCCAGCAGGGTGTAAGGGAAGGAGTCACATTCTCAGGAGGGCTTCTCTGTCTTTGGGCAGGATCGAGGAAACATGCGGTCCCAATTGCTGCTGGCAGACCTTCCCCAGCAAACAGAGAGCAGCCTGATGCCACAGCCAAGAGTTGACACTAGAAAGAGGCTGGTCTTGGGGCAGCGTGGCACCCAGGGACAGATGGTGGGGAGACCATCAAGGAACAGTGGTAGTCACACTGGGAGGGCCAGTGAAGGGAGAGGGTGGCCACACTGGGAGGAACAGTTGAAGGACAGTGGTGGCCACACTGAGGAGGGACAGCAAAGGGACAGTGGTGGCTCCCCTCTGGGAAGTTCAGGGGCCAGAGCAACAACTGCAATCATCAGAAAATCTCCAGCTGCAGCTGAGCTTCAGGCCCACAAATGCCAAAGTGGCCTATTTGGAAAGGAGGATTTTGCTCCCTCCTGGCACCCAATCCCAGCATCATTGCCCCCAACAGCCTCCCTAAGAGGGCCCCATCAAAGGTCAAGAGCCCCAAGGCTATGAGGACTGGCCCCACATGTGACATGACATCCCCCACCACAAGAGCCACTCTCTGTTCTGACCCTTGCGGAGAGTCGAGGAGGAGCCCACGTGACCTGGAGCACCAGTTGCCACGTGCGTTACCAGCTACTACACACCCTAGGGCCCCTGTCTCCCAGGACTACAGTTTGGACAGCCCCTCCTGCACCCACAGGCTCCACTCCATCCATGCAGAGGTGAGGGGACGTGCATAGAAACAGCTTGTCTTGTCCATCTGTCAACAAACAAGCTCACCTCACGCATTGTCAGGCCTGGGCTCTGTCAACCTCAAGTAATGTCAGGGGCCCGGAGGACACCACTCAAGGCTCTGCATGTGCCCCAGACCACATCTCTTCATGAATGGGCTGGCAGAGCAAGTCAGTCACAGCACAGGTGGCGTGGGGGCAGGGGTGGCATCCTCCTGCAGGCACCACCTCCAGCTGCCCCCTGCAAATTTGTCCCATGGCCTCCTTAGGCCTGGCATTCCCACTCCTGGCACAGACCTCTTCCTCCCCAGCGAGAGGCTCACTCCCTTCCCACTTGACAACTTGGGATTCCCCTGGGCTACTTCTCCAGTCCCCTTCCCCACTGGGGTCCCTGCAACCTGCTGCAGAGCGGCCAGATCTGGGCTTGCTGCCCTCAGGGCACCATCCCCTGCCTACAGTGGGTAAGGCTGCCTCTCTCAAGGAAAATTCAGCCTCCTTGCACAATAAGGAGAGGCAGGTGGGAGGAGAGACACAACAGGATGGCCGTGTGCAGATCACTGTTGGCGCTGACTGGTGCATCCACAGACTTTCGTTGTATTACCCTCTCTAGGCTGGGCATGTGTTTGAATTCTTCATAATAGAAAAATCGGAAAAATTCTAGAAGGGAAATTTTTCTCCTGTTAACAACTATGGGTTTATCAATTTCTCTTAGTAGGTCTATCACTTTTGCTTCGGGCATTCTGATGCACTCCAGACTAACTGCAGTAACGCTACCACCACCTAGATGGTAACCCAAACCAGTTGAACAAAATTATGCATTGTCTCTCTTCTCTATTTTTATGGCCCTGTTACAGCCATTCCACACTGCAGTGGATGCTGGGATGCGCTCCCAGTATCTCCTCCTGACTGAGGCTCTCACTCCCCTCCTGCCATAAAGGTTGAATGCCCAAGGCCAAGGGAGCTACCTTATCCAAGGTAGCCCCCTGCCCCCATGCAATTACCACTAGCTGATGTGGGACATAAAGGCCCAGCCCCCTTCCCCTCATCTGGTTCAGGAGGGGTCTGAGCTCAGCCCCCTCCTTTGTGTATGAGTGTTCTGGGGCTGCTGCAATAAATTCCCACAAACCAGGTGGCTTGAAACAATAGGAATGTATTCTCTCAAGGTTCTGGGGGCCAGAAGCCCAAAATAAAGGTATCAGCAGGGTTGTACTCGATCCAAATTCGGGGGGGGGGTGTCTTCCTTGTCTCATCCAGTTTCCTGGGGCTCTAAGCATTCCCGGACTTGTGGCTGTACCACCCCAGCCTCTGCCTTTATCAGCATGCAGACTTCTCTCCATGTGTCTCTTCAGTCTCATAAGGACCCCTGTCATTGGATTTAGGGCACACCTGGAGATCCCGAGATGATCTCAAGATTCTTAACTTCATCACATCTGCAAAGACACTTTTTCCAAAAGACATCACAGTCACAGGTTCCAGGAGTTAGGATGTGACCCATCTTTTGAGGGGCCATCATTCACCCAACTGCACCTCAGGAGCCCAGGCCCAGGCCTGCCCCGCCAGTCTCCAGGTGAGAGAACAAGACTGAGCGTCAGAGCCCACAGGGAAGGCCCACAGGGGACTTCTCTGCCTCTGTTCCAGGGAAGGGCCCCCATAACTGTGTTGCCCTTGGCCTCCTACAAGGCCTGTTCCCTGCAGCCAGAAGCACCCTAAGTGGGTGCCCCAGCTCTCTCCCTACAGCCAGGGGCATGCAGCTGCCCTCCCAAAAGCATGGGCATGCTGAAGACCTCTCACTACAGACCAAGACTCTCCTGGCTAGGACCTAGGGTCATTGGGAAAAAAAGAGATGCCTGCGCTCTGGTTTTGTAACGAGGGGTACAGCTCAGAGGCAGAGAGGGTGCCCAGCTTGTACTCAATTCCTACCCCACCCCCCACCTGGCACTGGATGAGAGGGTGACACACGCAGTAAGCTGGGTCTTCTTGCTGCTTTTTTTTTTTTGACAGCCTTTTTCGTACTCCTGACCTCAAGTAACTCATTACCAGTGGAGCACGTGTCCTGAGTCAGCAGTGCATTTCAATCCTGGTTTTGCCACATGAATGGTGACCTATAGAAAAATGAAGACCCCAAGGCCCACCTTGCGGACCTGTTTGCAGGTTATGGGAAGGGTGGGGTCAGGCAGAGGGAAAACGGACGCAGCTCTTCACTTCCTGCTCTTCTCTTTCCTTCCATCTATCTGCACACGGCCCTCCCCATGTCTCCCCTCAGTGCACCCCATTTTCCCGTCTTTGCCTCCTGGCTTAAGGGCGCTAGTTTTTTTACTGGGTGCCCTGCAGTGTCCCATGGATCCCAAACGTTGAACAGATGACTGGATGGACGTAAAGCCCCAGGGTCTGACCTATGGGAGGTGCTTGGCCAATGCTGTCCCTCCCCTGTCCCTTAGGGGGACCGCGGCGGACTGACCACTGCTACCCAAGTCCTCGAAGCAGCCCAGATGGGAAGCAGAAGTGCCCCAGCGCGCGCGGGGAGTCAGCCCCGAAACCCCGTGGGACGCGCCAGGACCCGCGCGGGGCCGGGCCGTCCTCCCGCCGCGACGCGCATGCTCCATGCCCCCCACCCCCCGCGCCGGGTTCCCACGCCGCCGCCGCCCCGGCCCCGCCCGCTCCCCGCCAGCGTCCCGGCCCTGCTTGTCGGCTCCGGACAGACGACGGGCGGCTCGCAGAACGCGCCTCCCGAGGGCAGTGCCCAGGGACCAGGCCGAGACCCGTCAGTGAATCCCGCCATCTCCTGGGGCCGCTGTCCCGGAGGGCTTCTCGGAGGCGGCAGCCTTGGCCTCGGGCCTGCCAGAGGCGGGCGACGGGGCGGGGGAGGCGAACAGCCCGGCAGCCCTTGGAGCCCCAGTACGCCGGCCTGGCAGGGCTGCTGCGACCCAGAGCGGGGCCCCTTCTCGGCAGGTGGCGAAGGGGCTAGGGCGAGGGCCCCGGGAAAGGCAGTGTTGCCCAGTTTCTCTCCTTTGTGTTTCGCCTCTGACCCTGGGGCTGGCAAGAGAGCACCGGCTACTGGCGGGTAAGTTTGGATTTTTGCGCCTCTGTGTTTGAGAGCGCTGGGCAGGCTGGCGTTGTGAGGTCGCGGCCCCCCTGCTTAGGAACGCCTGGCGAACTCAGCAGGTACAGGCCGTGAGGGTCCCAGACGTATTCCTGTGGCTATCAAAGGTGGGGGGGGGGTTGTGCCCCTTGGTGGTGAGGAGCACACCAGGAAGAGGCGTAAGGAGAGGAAGCCAGGTGTGGGATGGAAGGCCCTCAAGAACAAGAGAGAGAATGAGCTGAGCTGCGCGGGGGGTGGGGGTGGGGGGGGGTGCGGACGGACACGACTAGTTGTAGCAGTCCTCCCGTCCAACAGATACTCGCTGAGCAGCCAGTGTGGGCCAGGCTGCTGCAGGCATGTGAGGGAACAAAACAGCAAAACTCGCCCCACGGTGGGTCCAGTTCTAGTGGCAGGACACAGACAATAAACAGCGAACAGTTCAAATTCAGAATTATAGAGTGTGTTAAATGGTGGTAAGTGCCATGGGGAAAATAGAGGAAGGAAGGTAAGGGGTTGGGTTGCAAGTTTAAGTAGTGTGGTCAGGTGGTGATATTTCTGGAAAATTGAAGGGGATGAGAGAGTATTCCACGGAGAGGAAACAACCAGTGCAAGGGCCCTGAGGTATGAGTGGCATGGTGTGTGGGAGGGAATGCTCAGAAGACGGTGTGGCAGGAGTAGGGAGCAGGCGGGTGGGAGGAGGGGAGGGCCAGGTCAGAAAAGGCCATGTGGGTCAGACGGGCACCCCAGGGAGGGCCGTGAGCAGGGAACAACAGAACCCCATTAGGAGGTAGCCCTATTTATGACCAGTTCAGCCTGTGCCCCCCGCCCCCCCCCAGGGCAGGGGAAACACCAGTTGCAAGGATGATCCTCAGAGGGCTTTGCTGGGTCAGGCAGCGTGGAGGCCCTGGGGCTGACCTGTGGCCTCCCTAGGCCCTGGGTCCTCAGGCCTTTCCACCAGGTGGGTGGCAAGTGATGTGGTCCCCGGGGAAGAGTACTGGAGGAAGGGGGAGATTGTTGGGCTCTTGAATTGCCAGACCTCAGAGGAAGTTTCCGCGGGAAGGAAGAAGCCCGACTGCCGAGGCTCTGCGTCACTCCTAGTAGATGAAACAGCCCCCTTCCTGATCCTGCCTGTGTGGGGCTGCTCATGGCCTTTCCAGTTGTTTGTTTGTTTGTTTTCTGTTTTCTTTTTCTGGGGAAAGAGCCCCATCTCGTGGTCTTCTGTAGGCATCAGCACTGAAGCCCCCTGGCTGCCTCTCCCTTTTTTGAGCCATGATGCATTTCAGTTGGCAGCGCTGTTCCTCTCCTCCCCCAGGGGGGTGGCTCCACATGCTCAACTTTACTTGGGCCAGTCAGCAAGCACAGTGGCATTCTGCTCCCCTCCTTACGGTGGACCAGCCTTGGAGGAGGCTGGCAGACGGCACCTACTTACACAGGCCGATAGGGCCTGCCTGGCTTCTTGCCTGGGCACCTCTGTCTGATGGACCTTCCCCTGTATGCCTGGTGTTGGGTTTCAGGGAGACCTGAGTTTCGGGGCCTGGAATCATTCTTCGGCTTCTCCCTTGCTCTGGTGACCCACCAGGGTCTGAGGAGAAACCACTCTCCAGTTCCACAGTCTCCTTCCTGATTCTTCCTTAAGCACATACCCAGGAGTGCCACCCCATTCCTACCTGGGCGTTACTTGGCATTAGGGTCTGTGAGGACAGCTTGCCATATCTTTCTTTCCAGGATTTGAAAGTATGTTGACTTTGGGAGACTGGGTCCCAAGGATGGACCCTTGGGTGTGACCACTTCGCATGGCTGGCGCCTGGATGCACCTTGTGGCTTTGAGCTTCTTTGTTGGTCTCTGTCTACAGGCTAACCCTGCCCATAGTGTGTTTCTCTCAGGAAGTCATAGCTCAACAATCTTCTCTCTCGGGGGCTTGGAAGGGACCCCAGCGTGTTGGGGGGGGGTGGCTAGAGATAACATGTCTTCCTTTCGATTTGCATAGTTTCCAAAATGGATCATGACCTGGCAGTACGGTCGTGGTAAGGAATAAAGAAATTTGTGCTATTTTTCGGAACATTTTGGTGGTGGCCTGAAAAGCCTTGCTGTTATCAGTATTCTCCCCCCCACACACACACACCTTTAGCTTGTGCAGGTCCCCCGGTGGCTGATGGCGTGTCATAATGAAGCATACGTAACCTGTGGACATCAGAAGGATTACTTGACAGTGACACGTTTTGCCCCCCGTCTTTTATTGAGATGGGATTCACATAACATAAAATTCGTCACCTTAGAGCCAACAGTTCGGGGGTAATGAAGAACATTCACAATGTTAGGCCACAACCAACTCTTTCTAGTTCCAGAACCTTTCCATCCGCGCAGAGAGAAACCCCTTCCGTGAAGCAGTTGGTCCCAACGCCCCCCCCTCAGCTGCTGGCACCCACTGATCTGTTCCCTGACCCTCCAGATTTACCTGTGCTGGAGGTGTCACACATTTTATAAGACTTAAAGATTTCTTGATGGCAAATCACAGGTCAGTGACATTTCGAGCGATGAAAGGCAGAATTCTTTGTTATAGCTCCGAAGGAGAGGAGGCAGCCACGTGGCAGGAGTGGGGGGCGCACCTGGGGTAGGGGTAGATAGTTTCTGCAGGGTCCCTGTGCATTGGCTAATTTGGATGATTTCTTAGGCTCTGGGGCATGGCGGCTGTCCCTAGTTGTCTGGTACCTGGCCCTAGAGTGTGGGAGCCTGATAAGGGGGGATTGGAGGAACGTGTTTAGTGGTCCCAGAGAGAGGGGCCCCAATAGGGGAGATAGTAGGAGTGGGGTGCTTAGCAGACTGCCCAAGAAAGGCAGAGAAAAGAGAATTTTTAGACATAATTCCAAAACTAGGTCAAGACAGCTCTTGTGAAATATTAGATTACATCACATAAATGGAATCATCCAGGATGTGGCCTTTTGTGTCCATGTCTGGCTTTTTTCACTGGGCATGACGTCTCCAAGGCTCATCCATATTGTAGCACGGATTAGTACTTCACTCTTTATGGCCAAATAACATTCCATCATGTGTATAGACCACGTTTTGTTTGGTCATTGCCTTAGGTTCTTCCCGCCTTCTGGCTTGTCAATCAGGCTGCAGTTAACCTGGGTGCATTCGTTTTGATGTGAATACCTGTTTTCAGTTCTTTTGAATATATACTCAGGAGTGAAATTCCTGACTCATGTGGTAACTATGTTTACTTACTGAGGGACCACCCGCTATTTTCCCTTTTACGTGTGAATGCCTTTAAGCAGACAGACAAACACAACAAATAGTCGAACAGAGCACAGGGGTCCACTTCGCAAGGCTGCCAGAGGCCTCCAGCTTACCTTATTTGCTTGTTTCTCTCTTTCTTTGTTTCCCCTTTCCTTTCCCCCTCCCTCCTTCTCTCCATCTCTCTCTCCCCTTCTCTATTTCCTTTGGTTTTACTGAAATATTTTAAAGTAAGTGTACATGCCATTTTCTCCCTAAGTGCTTCAAGAAGGACATTTCCTTCCATGACCTGGCGCCATTATCCATCCAACACATGAGCAGCACTGGCTCCACAGTCCCCCCTCCAGGCCCCCAGTGCCTTTGACGCCTCTATCCTGCATGCCAGCATCTCCTCAAGGACTCCCGTTGCACTTGACTATTGGCCATGTACATCTCTTTTCCTCTAGAACAGTCTCTCTTCCCAGCCTCCTCTTTCGCCCATGACGCTCATACGCAGAGGAGACCGGGTACACCCCACCTTCTAGATTGGGCTGGTTGCTTCCTTGTGGTGTTTAAGTGGCTCCTCTGTCCCCAAGATCCTTTATAAACTGAGTGTGGGTTCCCAAGGCTGCATTAGAATGGGGTCAAGCTTTGGCAAGAGCCTCACGCCTTCCCCATGGTGGCATTCCTACAGCAGGTATGTCCCGGCTCTGTCCAACTGGTAGGTTAGCTTTCTGTCTCGTGACCAGTAGTAAACAGGGGAAGACATTTGACATCACGTGGCTATCCACTTTCTCTAGATCTTTCACACAGTGGTTTTAGTGTCCACTCTACCGTAAGGGATTCCTTCTATCTGATTAATACACATTTCTTTTTTTTAATGATTTTTTTATTATATTATGTTAATCACCATACAGTACATCCCCGGATTCTGATGCAAAG
>NC_048238.1:110716532-110751689 GCF_002007445.2 Ailuropoda melanoleuca
CCCGCGCGGGCTCCCGGAGCTCCCCGTCTCAGTCTGGTGTCTCACGGGTGCTGACCGCGAGTCCACCTGCTTCCCCGTGCAGGTGGCCCTCCAGCCGCCAGCCGCCAGCCGCCGCGCGCACGCTCCCAGAGCTCCCGGTCTCAGCCTCGATCCAGTGAGCACACCGGAGCTCCGGAGCTCCGTGAGATGCTTGGTGGCGCACGCTCCCGGCTCACGGACTCTGTCTGCCGTTTCCAGAGTGCGGGTCCGCGGTCCGCCCGCTCCCCGGTGCAGGTGGCCCGCCAGCCGCCCTGTGCGCGCGCTCCTGGAGCTCGCGTTCTAAGTCTGTTGTCTCGCGGGTGCCGTCCGCGAGTCCGCCTGCTCCCCCGTGCAGGTGGCCCGCCAACCGCCAGCCGTCCCGCGTGCGCTCCCGGAGCTCCCGTTCTCAGTCTGCTGTCTCAAGCGTGCGGGTCCGCGGTCCGTCCGCTCCTCAGTGCAGGTGGCTACCGCTTCCCGGCGCCCTGACACGGCGGCTCCCTCCCCCTTCCGTTTATCTTCCGATATCTGTGCGCGGTTTCACGGCTCCCCGCTTCGTACCTCGATACTCAGCGCTGGAGATGTTCATTTGTAGAGATCCAGATGTATCTTCCTGCGTCTCAGGCTGATTCCGTGGATGTTCCTGCTGGTCTGGTACCTATCCAGCTCAACTCAGGGGACCGGCTGAAAAAGGGGTCCCCTACTCCTCCGCCATCTTAACCTCCTCCTCCCACATTTCTTCATCAGATACATGAGTTTATTGCCCCCTCACCTAATGTTCTAAGTGTTGGGTGATAAAAGTAGTGACCACAGCCTTGGAGCAAACTTTCTTTTACCCCCACTGTCTTCTGGTATTTGAGAACTGATGTGGCAAAATCCGATTGTGTCCACTTTGGCAATGACACAGTCTTTCGGCCTTTAGCGTGAGCCCCAGCTTCCGTCTGTTCCGAGTGCCCACATGGCCTCACCTTCTGCACTCCCCACCCCACCCATCAAGGGCCAGATATGGGCCATGCCCTTGGCCTGCTACTCTCTTTGCTCACCCCCAGCCTTCAGAGAGCACCCCTTCCCCAGCTATTGTGGGTCCCTCCAAAGTGCGTCTCACTATTCTGGTCTTTCTCTTTTCCTTGAGAGTGGGTCTGTTTCGGGTGGAGTGGTGTGTGTGTGTGTGTGTGTGTGTGTGTGTGTGTGTGTGTTCTGGAGTTTTTCTGTAAGGACCCGGAGCTAAGAGGAAAAGGAGTCGGCAGTGGAGCTTCTAGGGATGGCTGAAAAGTCGGGGTGGGGGTGCTGCCTCCATGGGAAGAAGAAAATGAGAAAGAGGAAGCCAAGCCTCACACGAGGCAGGCAGGACTCCCTGTCTGGTGGCTCACCAGCCAGGTGAGGAGAGAGGACAGAAGCTCAGTTTGGGAAAGTGTTATGGGTTGGATTGTGTCCCCCAAAAAGATGTGCTGAAGTCCTGTCCCCCAACTTGGATGAGGTCATGCTGGAGTAGGGTGAGCCTCATCTCATACTTGGCTTTTTCCGACCCCCTTAGCTTCTTTGCACCCCTGCGATGGCAGCCATTCTCTTGAAGGCCAGACCCAAGGTGAGTGGGGCTCCCTGACTGTCTCCATCTGCCACCTCTTTATGTCCCAGCCTCACAACTCTTGCAACTCCAAGTCTCCCCTTAACTGCTGAGTTCTTTGGGTCCCCCCACCCCATGTTTAGTTGTTGCCCGCTCATCCTGGGACTCGTGGGGGTGAAGTCCCCTGCAGCCACAGGAATGGCTTGTTTTAGGTGCCAGTATCTTTTGAAGATGTGTCTGTGTACTTCACCAAGACAGAATGGAAGCTTCTGGATCTCAGACAAAGGATCCTCTACAAGAGAGTGATGATGGAGAACTATCGCCATTTGGTGTCACTGGGTAAGGATCTGACACACACATCCAATCCCCCTACTCTGTGTCTGAACTCGGTTTATTTTTAAGTTTCTTTGTTTGTTGGTTGTTATGAGCCTGAGAATAAATGCATTTCCCACTGGAGCAGTGATCTACTGGGACCCAGCTTTTGTCTCAGTACAACAGTTTTCAGCTAAATGGTTTTGACCCGTAAGTGCTAAATGCGTGGGCCCCCATCAAATTTATTTTGCACATAAAATCATGGGTTAAGTAAACCTCTTCTATCCAAAAGATAGATGCACATTATCCTTGAATATTTGTATGCACTGTTGTAGACTTAGTTCATTCTTGTCATTCATGTTCCAACGTTTAGCTGCTCCTTTTCCTTGTATCAAGGATAAGGCGTGTACTTGGTTTTCCAGACTGGAGAAATCCAGAAAGGAACCGGGCAGGCTTCCCATCCCCCCCACCCCCGCCACTTCAACCAGCTTGCAGGGGGTCTGTTAGCTCCATTTCTTCCCTACAGGGTTAATCTCACCTAATCTAACCACACAGAGGGAGACTGGTTTCTTCCCCTTGGTTCTTTCTGCCCGTCACTGTGCAGATACAGGACTCAAAGGGGAGTTCTGGAGTCATCAGTTGAGTTTGGCTTAAGGAACTGAGGCATCTGTTCTGTTTGATGATGGCAATGGGGCTTTGGTTTTTGAGGCACAGGCATTCCTGAGCTCTGTCTGCTTCCTGATACTCCCTGGGGCCTTGCCCCCTGTGGATGGCTGATCCAGCCTTCTGTCCCTTGGAATCTTCACACAAATTCCCCCACTTCCCACAAGCCTACTGCCCTCCCCACAGGCCAAAGAGTAACATTGTTATCCTTTTGGCCCCAGTCACCATGGCCTTCGGACTCCCCATGCCCACCTGGCCCCTGTACATTCAGATCCCTTCGCTTCCTTAAAGAGACTCTGTCCTTTCTCTGGATCTTCCCAGCGGCACTCTCTTAGAGGGTTTTTGTTCCCTGTTCCTGATGATACTAGGGCTGGGCGGAGTTCAGGAGTGACTGATCTGCTTCCTTTCCACGGATAGGATTTTTATCCTCCAAGCCTCACCTGGTGTCTTGGCTGGAACAAGGGGAGGGGCCCTGGGCAGCAGACATCTGCAGAACACCGGCTGCCACGGGGAGGCAGACAGGTGAGTGTGGGGCGCTGGGCTGGCTTGCCTGAGCCGTTCACAAAGAACAGTGGCGAAGGAAGGTAGTGTGACCACTTTGGATGGGAAATTCCCTTTTGTGGCAGACCTAAATCTCACAGGGAGTCCCCATTGAGACACCAGATGAAGGAAGCGCCTCTTGCCCTGTCACTCCAGCTCCACTGCTTCCAGCTCCCTCCCACCTTTTCCCCTGTGCTGTCCTGTCTGCAGACAATCATCTTGGGTCTTCCCCCACGTCCTCCTCTCCTGATTCATTCCTTCTCAGCTTTGGTGTGGGTGCGAAGATGGAGAACGAACCCTGGCTAGAGTTCCAGGGAGAGCGACACTGGTGGGTGTTCCCTGTCGTTCTAGGTGACAGGATAAAGAACAGGACATCGATTTCCAAGCAGAAGCATTGCCTGAAAGAACTCACAAGGACCGGTCTTTGGGCCGGGAACAAGAGCCAGGGAGCCAGG
Organism: Ailuropoda melanoleuca; assembly: GCF_002007445.2. Classification (NCBI taxonomy): domain Eukaryota; kingdom Metazoa; phylum Chordata; class Mammalia; order Carnivora; family Ursidae; genus Ailuropoda; species Ailuropoda melanoleuca. The sequence continues at coordinate 110,720,082 of NC_048238.1, forward strand.
CCACGAGGGGAGATGCTTGAGCACAGAGTGAAACAGGCTTATTCTCCACCGGCAGGTTCCAGCGAGAAAGGCCGAAGCAGCTCTGCAGGTGAGGGAAGAGAGATGAGGCAGAGCAGTAGCCACACTGGTAGGCAGGAGTCAGTGCCAAGGCCACAGGGTTCCAAAGGCGCCGAGAAGCGATACCTGTGTCAGCAGTGCGGGAAATCCTTCAGCCGCAGCTCCAACCTCATCAAGCACCGGGTCATCCACAGCGGCGAGATGCCCTACGAGTGCTCCGAGTGCGGGAAGCTCTTCCGGCGCAGCTTCGCGCTCCTGGAGCACCAGCGCATCCACAGCGGCGAGAAGCCCTATGTGTGCAGCGAGTGCGGGAAGACGTTTACACGCAGCTCCAACCTCATCAAGCACCAGATCATCCACAGCGGCGAGAAGCCCTACGCGTGCTCCGAGTGCGGGAAGCTCTTCCGGCGCCGCTTCGCGCTCCTGGAGCACCAGCGCATCCACAGCGGCGAGCGGCCCTACACGTGCAGCAGGTGCGGCAAGGCCTTCAGCCGCAGCTCCAACCTCATCGAGCACCAGCGCACCCACAGCGGCGAGAAGCCCTACGCGTGCAGCCAGTGTCTGAAAGCCTTCAAGGGCGTCTCCCAGCTCATCCACCACCAGCGCATCCACAGTGGGGAGAAGCCGTTCCAGTGCAAAGAGTGTGGGAAGGCCTTCCGGGGATGCTCGGGTCTCAGTCAGCACCAGCGGGTCCACAGCGGCGAGAAGCCCTACGAGTGCAGTGAGTGTGGGAGGACCTTCAGCCGGCGAGCCAACCTCTTCAAGCATCAGGCTGTTCACCGCCCGGGGAGGCCGGCCGAACGTCTCGACCGCGGGAGGGTGTTCCCGAGCCGCGCCGTCCTCCCGGAGCACCGGCAGGCGCACGCCGGCGAGCAGCCGCGCGGCCGCGGCGANGAGGGCGACAAAGTCCAGGGAGACTCGGAACGCGCGGCCGCCGCCCGCGCCGTCTGACAGGGCCTGCCCCGGACGGGGCCCGGGTTCAAACACGGCGCCTCCTGCTGCCCTGCGTGCGGCGGTGTCTGCGTGCAGGGGCACGGTCGGCGCCGCTTCGGCCGAGGAGAGCCCCGCCGCGGGCCGGGTGTGTGGGCCCGCGAGGAGCAGTCTGTTTCCTCTGGCGGCCCGTTCGCTTCGGCCCCAGACTTCTTTCCTCCTTTAAGTGCCTGTAGACGGAGGGGACTTGAGAGAATTCTACAGCTGGGCGGTGGCTGGACTGTGACATCACCTCCAGTTCATCAGTTCAGAAATGGTCTGAAAGTGGACTTGGGCAAATACATCCGCGGACTGCTCGCGCCCGGTTGTCTAGCCCCAGAAAGTGATGTCTCGTCTCTGAGTCTGCTGCTCCATGGGAAGAAACAGGACCCCCTGTCATCATACTGAGCCCGGGCCCATGCTTTTTCCAGGCCATTTGTCCTTGTGCCTGAAAGCCACAGCCTTCCATGGGTGCCCCCAGCTGCTTCTCAGAGGAGAAGCAGCACCCAGGTCCCATCTTCTCAGAGCCCTGGGGTGGGGGGAGGGGGCCACTCTGGCCTCTCCCAGGAGGGGGCTCCAGACGAGACATGTCTCCCCTGCCCACCAGGCTCACCCTCCTCACTGCCTTCTTTTTTTTTTTTTTTTTTTTTTTTTTTTTTTTTTTTTTTTTTTTTTTTTTTTTTTTTTTTTTTTTTTAAGATTTTATTTATTTATTCGACAGAGATAGAGACAGCCAGCGAGAGAGGGAACACAAGCAGGGGGAGTGGGAGAGGAAGAAGCAGGCTCACAGCAGAAGAGCCTGATGTGGGGCTCGATCCCACAACGCCGGGATCACGCCCTGAGCCGAAGGCAGACGCCTAACCGCTCTGCCACCCAGGCGCCCCTCCTCACTGCCTTCTGCCCCGAGACCCCACCAGCAAAGACCACCCTGGCCTCGCTCTGCCCCTCCTCCCCACCCTCAGTGCCTAAAGCTTCACAGTAAGCTGCGCCCCCTCTTGTGGCTGCTGCCCATCGGGATGAATTTGCACAGAGCGTGCCCAGTAATGTCTCCCTCATCGGATCTGCCTTTCATATGACATTTCTTATAATATTGAAGGTTCAGCTGCTTTGAATATTTTTACATTCAGGAGTAATGTAAGTTAAAGATAGAGATTTTTGCCACATCAGAGTGTTGGTGAATCGCTCCTTAAGTAAGAATCCCCCACCCTGTGAGAAGACCTCAGGCAAGAGAAACAGACCCCTGATGAGTGTGGTGGCAAGCCTGGCCCCTCTTCTCCCTCCTTTCCCTTAGCCCCACAGACAGAGGGCGGACCCTTCAAATGGCACTTTACGGCACAGGCTGGCTGAGGGGAGGCACAGCAGCTGGCAGGCTCTGCCCTGTCCTGTCTGCACTGTCCCCAGAGCTGGCCCAGGAATTCTGCCCCTGGGTGCTCTCAGCCCAGCGTCCTGATTGGCTTGCCACCTCCTTCCAGCCCTCTTCACTGCCAGAATCTCTGGCGGGCAAGTGGTAGGTGTGCTGGAGGCCCCCCACTGGGTCTCTGAGGAGCGTGTGTGCCTTCCCTGCCACACAGGACAGCCTCAACACGACATCAGGAGAGTGTGGGAAGACCTGGAAATACAGAATTCCTTCTGAGTATGCTTCTAGGACGACTCCGAAAGTGAGAGATACAGATAGAAACAGACATAGCCATAGAAGTTTAATCTAGCTATATTAAAATGAGTTTTATACGACTTATGGAAAGTTCTGGAGTTCTTATAACTTGCTTTTATGTCATAGCCCCTTTCACTGGGTCTGTATTCCCTTGCCCTTTGGTTGTCTTCTGCCCTTTGTGCCATGTTCATCTTTGTTGGCACTTCATAAACATGTGAAATGAATATGGCTCCCTTAGCACATTAGCTTCAGCTCTGTCCGAGCAGGTCAAACAGACCTGCAACTTGGGGTTTTCTAATGGAAAAAGAGTTATTAGGAACAGTGTCTTTGAAGTCAGTGGGCAGGTTGTTGGGAAGTATGTGTCTTTCTGAGGCACAGACTATCTTTGCCAGAGCTGGCGTGGGTTCACAAAACCAGTCCCCACACAGAGCAAGGAACAGTGGCAGGAGGCCATGCACTTGGACTCCAGTCTCAGTTGGTTCAACCGTGGCCTGACCAGGATTGGGACGACAATCATCACGTGAAGGGAATCGTAAAGAGACCAGATCCGTGGGCTCTGATGTCCATTTCCATCGCTCTCGTAAGTGAACAGCCTCGCCCTTCAGGACAGTGTAACATCATCCCATTGGCTCTACTGGACAAGCCAACTTGACTTTTAATGTGAGCTCCTTTTTTCATGGGACTCGTACTCAAAGATGACTACATACAGGGGGTTCGTGTACAGGTGTTTTCAGCAGGAAGTGGATTTGCCAGGAGAGATGCTGGACACTTGTGCTCTGGTTCCCAAATGCTTGCCCAGATATATGACATTTAAAATAGCAATGCATCTTTTTGTCAGTTCTCTGTATAATTTTGCTTATCTTCATGAAATTTTCACTGCAGTGCAATTATGAGTATCATTTTCTCTCCTATATGGTGACCAGGTGTGCACCATGAGCCGGACGGGTATTGCGTGGAATAAAAGTCAGAGTGTGCAGGGGGGGGTCTCTGTGTTTTTCCTTCTAAAGCGCTCTGTGTGGGGACAGGAGTGATGGCCCACACTTGCTTTCTGGAGAACAACTGGACTGTAAAGCTCACGCTACTGGGGGACATCCTGCCGGCTTTCCAAGAACTTCCCTGGACACCAGCCCCTTTGCACTTCTGGACTGGTCGTCTGCTTCACATGTGGCTCCGTGAGACACTGTGTCAGCACATCATGCATCTGAGCCTTTGGACAACTTGCCTCTGAAACCTTGGACACTTCAAGAGCGGCTTAAATGCTGTGGCAGCACCCACACGTAACTGGTAAACTGTCCTGACTGAATTCGTTTACTTTGGGTGCAAACGAATAAGGAGGGTCTAAGAGTGCTGGCCTTGAAAGGAGCCCTCTCATGGTTTAAAGTAACCAGATAGCAGTTGGGTTGAAGGTACCAGGAAAGACTCTAAGTGTGGAATTGTGGGAGCGAGCCGAGAGACGAATGTTTGGGTGAAGGTAAGGCAGAAACCCTGCAGGGTGAGACACCTGAGAATCAAAGGCAGCCAACCGAGGCCTGTGTCAGGCAACGTGGCAGCACCCACACTCACTCAGGTGTGTGCCCCATGCAGCCCCACGTGACTCCACCTTCACCCTTCTGTTGTTTGCTTCTTGACCTCCCTTTGTGGAGGGACTCCAGTGTGGACACCCATCCGTCCTGTATGTCTGGAAGCCCTTTCCCCTGGTCTTGCAACCTCTCTATCTCCCTCCTCCCCCAGCCAAATCTGGAGCCCTTGGCCCTTTCCTCTGTCTTCTATCTCTGATGGTCGTTGAGCCACCAGATTCTGTCCACTCTCGATTCCCGTTGCCCCAGCTGCCCTGCCCATTCGCAGCCACGTGTGAGTGCGGGGGTCGTCCTTGCAGTGTCACCCAGCTGACTGCAGCATCCACATCTGGGGCCTTACATAGGCCTTTGCCAGCATGGACCATGTCTAGAACCTTGCTCAGATTGCCTGCAAGACTCGCTGTGCTTTGCGGAGCTGGCAGGTGCTCCAAACAAAGAAATGGGTAAATGCTGTGTTCAGGGACTGAGATTCGCCCCCCAAGGGAGGAAGAAGCAGAGCTGGGAAAGGGTTGCTCAGGATGCCATTGCCATCGTCGCCGAACACCCTTAGCTTCTAAATGTTTCCAGAATGGTTCGCTCTCACTCCCGGAGTTGGTTCTGGTTGGGGCTCCGGCAGCACGGGCACAGCAGGATGTCTCCGCCACAGCCGACTCTCCAACTCTCCGTGAACCGGTCAGGAGGGGCCGGGACCCCGCACCTTCACTCCTTTCCTCAGCCAGAGGAACACAGCAGGCTTCCAGCCACGGATGCTAAGAGTATGTCTTGTTAAGTAGCAAAGGTGACAAGCGGTGTCCTGAGGTCAGAGCAGGAATAAGCATCAGGGAATTAGAGGCCAAGGGATTTCAGGCGGGACAGAGGGAAGGAGCGGGAGCACACGGTGTGGCCAGGAGCCCTAGAAGAGCAGAGGATTTTCGGTAGCATGGTTGTGGGGCACACGGTCATTAGAAGCAGAGTGCAAGGAAACCTGGGATGCCACGTGAAGAAGTTGGGTCTCTGGGTCCTGATGAGGAGCAACCTTTTGTTAACATGGAAGACTTACTCTGACATCGAGGAGGGGAACTTCCCATAAATTCTAGGTGCTAGAGCACGCGAATTTGCACATGGATGGCCACCAGGTACACACACCGTAGTCAGCTAGATGGTTCTGAGGTTCAGTGACATTCTCAGGCATTCCATTTGCCGTGGTATTGCTCGCTGGTTGCCTCTGACGCGACTACTGGTGTGTCTGTGACTTCACGGCACCGGGCACTCCAGGCTTTGAAAGTCACAGCTTCCTCATCTTTCTTACATAGAGGTGTAAGTGGCACCCAAGAAACCATCAGCACGATGAAGAGGGTGAACATAAACACCGAGCACCCCCAGAAGTTCCCTCGCCCCCCTCCAGTACTCCCTCCTTCCTGCCCCTCCCTGCTTCCCATTCCCACAAACACTGCTCTGCTTCCTGTTGGTCTCCATGCGCCAGCATGATGGGTCAGGTTGGCACGTGTGTGTCAGTCCTTCACTTTATATTGCCGAGCACTGTTCCATTGTGTGGATGGACCACGATACCTGTTGGACACCTGTTGGTGGACATTTGGGTTGTTGCCAGTTTGGGGCCATGACAAGTAAAGGTTTTTGTGTGGGCGTGTTTTCATTTATGCCGGCCATATAGTGAGGAGTGGAAGTGCTGGGTCCTAGGGGAACTCTCTGGCAGCTCCAGGCAAAGTTTTACCTCCCTAACAGTAGTGCCCGGGGTTCCAGTCCCTCCACATGCTCCCTAACACTTGTCCTTCCTGTATATCCTAGCCATCCTGGGCGGTGTGAGATGCTATCATATGATGGTTTTGTTTGCATTTCCCTGACGACTAATGATGTTGAGCATCTTTTCATGTCCTTCTGAGCCACTCATATATCTTCTTTGGTGAAGTGTCTGTTCAAATCTTTTGCCCATTTGTAATTGATTCGTTTGTCTTTTCATGTGGTTGTAAAGTTCTAGATACAGGTCACGCATGTTTTGCAAATATTTTCTTCCAGACTGAGGCTTGCCTTCCTATTTCATAACAGTGTTTTTTGAAGAACAGACGTTGTTTTATTTTGAAGAAGCCCAGTGAATGGATTTTTTAATTTTATGGTTTGTACTTTTTGTACCACAGTTAAGAAGCCTTTGCAAAACTCAAGTCCCTACAATTTGACTCTCTGTTTTCTTCTGGAAGTTGTAGAGCTTTTGCTCTTACATTTCGGTCTATGACCCATTTAGAGGGAATGTGTGTGTGTGGTGTGAGTTGAATTCATGATTTATTTTTCTTCTGTACGGGTATCCAGTTTCTCCAGCTCCATCTGTTGAGAAGATGATTTTTTTCCCCAGTTGAACTGCCTTGACATCTTGGTTGAAAATCAACTGGCTGTGCGCAACTCTCCTTCGGCCCGTGTGACGCTCTTCTCGCTTTCTGTGGCTTCGTGATAAGTCTTGAAATCGGGTAATGTGAATCCTCTGATGTGGTTCTTTCTCAAACCTCTTTTGTCTATCCTAAGTTTGTCTCATTTCTGTATGAGCTTTAGAACGCTTTGTCAATTTATATGGGGGAAAAAAGCCTTCTGGGATTTTGATTGGGATTGCATTGAATCTACACATCGTTTTGGGGAGGACTGACATCTGAACAGTAGCAAGCCCTTCGGTCTGTGGACATAACATAGCTCTTCATCTGGGGGCCTTCCCTACTTCCTGTCAGCAATGGCTTGTGTCCCATGTGTTAGCCTTCTATTGCAGTCACTCATTCGCCCCCCAGACATACACTGAACATTTAACTGTGTGCTGGGCTGGGAGGATGACAAAGACATCTGTCTTGCCTACCTTCAGAATCAGACGCATGTATTTGTGCCTGTAATGCCTTTGTTTAGCCCAGCCCATATTTGATAATGGCCTTGACCATAATATAAAACAGAGCTGTGTGTCCCGTGTTCACAGTTCTGAGAACTTAACTTGTTCCAAGAAAAAAATTTTTTTAACTTTCTGACAAAGACTTCTAACAGGAAAACAAAATCAAATCAAAACAAGGAAATAAGAATCAAATTAATCTTTTGTCTTTAAGACTTCTAACAGGAAAACAAAATCAAATCAAAACAAGGAAATAAGAATCAAATTAATCTTTTGTCTTTTTCTCAGTGAAAATATTCTTCACTTTATATATAACCTACTTTCTTCCATGTTCTGGCTAGTTCAGTGGGAACAAGGTACATGTGAAAGGAGGTGGAAAGAGAATGAGCCAGGCAGGCAGAGAAGAGGTGGGGAGAGAAAGACAAAGGAGAAGGGAGTAGAGCACACCCTAGTGATCTCCTCAGACTAGAAAAACAAACACACACAGTGTATCAGGAAAGTGGCCACAAGTACAGGTGACCTGTGAACTGCACAGCTCCGCCTATATGCAGATTTTTGTGTGTGTTAAATACAGTACAATACTATAAATGTATTTTCCTTATGATTTTCTTAATGACGTTCTCTTTCCTCTAGTTGACTTTATTGTAAGAACGCAGTACCTAATACATACAACCTCCAAAATAACTGTTTGTTTTTGGCGAAGCTTCCAGTTAACAGCCTGACAGCCGGCTATTAGTAATTAAGGTTTCAGAGATTCAAAGTTACGTGTGGATTTTCGGCTCTGCAGGGGGTCAGCACCCCCCCCCAACTCCCATGTTGTTCAAGGGCCAACTGTAATAGAAAACCTGACTGTGGTGATTAAATAGAGGTTTAATTTTCTTATGTAAGGAATCTGGGGGTAGCTTGCTGGCATCGGTTCAGCAGCAGAGCACTGGCAAGGCCCAGTATCGAATTAGCTTAGCTTTGCCTTGTGATCACAAAATGGCTGCTGAAGCACCTGCTGTCACATATGCATTCAAGGACAGAAGGGGGAAAGGGCAAGGACAACTGCATCTGTCTCCTTTTATCAAGAAAGCAACAGTTTTTCCAGAAACTTGCCCAGCAGACTTCCACTTAGGTCTCAGCCAGAACTGGATCACATGGCCACCCTTAGCTGGAAGAGAGGCTCGGGAAAGCTAGGGACAGGATTGTTGTGACCTGTCACCTTAGGCTGAGGCCACTGATGCCCTGAACAAAATTGGGGTCTTATCCCCAGAGGAGGGGGCTGGAATGGATATTGGGTGATGTTATGGATTGAATTACGTCCCCCTAAAAGATATGTTGAAGTCCTAGCCCCCAGTGACCTCAGAATGTGACCCTATTTACAAATAGGGTCTTTGCAGATATAACTAGTTACAATGAGGTCATACTGGAGAAGGGTGGACCCTACCAGCAGCTGGAAGAGGCGAGGAAGGATCATCCCCTAGAGCCCGCAGGGGGAACGCAGTCCTGCTGACCCCTTCTTTTCTACCCATGGTGAAAAGGAAGGAAGCCGGCCGTGTCTGAGCCCCCTCCCCACATGCTGACACTCTGCATGTTCACTGCTATGAGGCGACAGACTCGCACCCAAGTTTCACAGCTCTTTCCACAGCAGCCAACTCTGCTCTCCAAACTAGTGGGCACCCAGCTGGCTTTGTCGTTTTCCCAACTTTTCTCCTTTGGGGCTGATTCCTCGCAGTTCCATCCCTCCCCAACAACTGGTTGTATCGGATGCCAGGCACCTCTGTTTTCTTCCTGTGAAATTGAGGTTATTTCACATATGCAAGTTGTGATAAAGGTGAAGAGAGCCTTCCTACTTTCAGTCACCACATCTACACTGGGGCCACAGTGAGCAAGACAACATCCCTGCCCTGTGGAGCAGTCTTCATTCTAGTGACTGGACCGCTGTCTGCAGAGGGGCGGGTGCTGGGATACAGCAGGGAGCAGGGGCTAGAGAGTGAGGGGTAGTGCAAATGGTGGCTCAGAAGAGTGGAGATCTAAGCAGAGACCTGGATGAGGTGGATGTCTGAAAAAGAGCAGTCCAGGAGGAGGGTACAGCAAGTGCAAAGGTCCTGAGGCAGTGTGTTGGCCTCCTTGGGGTTGCTGTAACAAGTACCACAAACCAGGTGGCTTAAAACAACAGAGATTTAGTCTCTCGCAGTTCTGAGGCCAGAAGTCCAAAATCAAGGTGCCAGCAGGGCCACACTCCCTCCAGCAGCTCTAGGGAAGAATCCTTCCTCACCTCTTCCTGCTGCTGGTGGTCCCACACATTCCTTGGCTTGTGGCCACATCATTGTAATCCTTGCCTCCAATGTAACCTGGCCTTCTCTGTGTCTGGATGTCTCTTCTTCTGTCTCTTATAAGGACACTTGTCATTGCATTTAGGACCTACCCAGATAATCCTGGATGATCTCAAGATCTTTAATGCAAGTGTATCCACAAGGACCCAATAAGGTCACATTCACAGGGTCTAGGGATTAGGATGTGGACAGATCTTTTGGATGGTTCCCACTCAGCCCACTATAGACAGGAACATGCTCGATGTGTTTGAGGCCACGTGGCTGTGCAGCCCATGCTGGGTCCCTTCTTGCTGCCCTCCTGGGGCCCAGGGCAGAATATGCGCGTGTGCGGGAAAGGTCCATGACTGTTCGCTCTTTCTCCTCTTTCTCCATGAGCAGGATTTCCAGGCTGTCAACCTGACATGCCCTGGTAGGCAGGTCAACTGCTCCACATACCCAAGTTGCGGGGTCAGAGAGCTGAGAGGTCGCTAGCCATCAACAGGAAAAACGGCCAGAAAGTCCGTGCCCAGCCTCCTATCAGCCAGCCTGCCTCCTCCTACCGCCCTCCTGCCTGGTGGGCCACCGGCCCTTCCCTGCCACCGTCACCCCCATTATCCTCTGTGGCTGGCCCTGTACTTCCTGCCTTGTCTTCCTTGTCTGTGGGTCCGGCCCAGGGCAGCTAAACAAGCACTTCCCAAGACTCCTAGTTTTGCCAAGTCGGTGGAAGTGAGAAGAGGTGGAGAGATAGAAGGGGAGCTTGCCGGGGAAAGGACAATCCATCTCAGGCATTTGAGAGGCCATGCGCTGAGTGTGCAGGAAGCTGACCACTTCGTCCAGCAGACAGCGGTCCTAGTGAGAGTCTAGGCTGTTCTGAGGAGAGCTGCAGTGGCGATCTTCAGCCCAGGGCGCCCACCTCACTCGGCATGGGAGAATCAGCCTGCAAATCCAATGTGGCAGAATCTTCCCTGATGGAAGGAGACCTTGCTCCTGGCACTCTCTTAGAGCACTTGCGTGAGAATCCGAAATAAGCCTCCTGCAGGCCTTAGAGCCCAGCAAGGTTCTTTTTTTTTTAATTATATTACGTTAGTCACCATACAGTACATCCCCGGTTTTTGATGTAAAGTTCGATGATTCATTAAGGTTCTTCTTAAGGGTCCCGGAGGCAGCTCTTGGAAATGCACCCGCTGAGGAAGGTTGGCCCCTCAGCTCCCACTCTAGGCTCTGGCCACCTGCCTGCCACAGAGACAAAGTTCCATTTGCTTAGTAGGAAAATTGTTTGCTTTCTTTTCCACACTTGCGAAGAGGACTGTGGGTGGGCAGGACCTTTAGTTTCTCCCAATACAGGCAGGGTTTGGGGGGCGCAGGCCGAGGTGGGAGGACATAGATATGGCACGGGGATGAACCTGGGCCCACCAAAGCATCGGGCTCTACCCGCCGCCCCCCGCCCCTGGCCTCTCTGGGACTATAGAGACTGTAGCACTTCACGCCACTTAAGGCACCGCAAGAGCGGGGGCTGGGTCTTGAGGGTGGCTAAAAACAGAGATGGAAATTGAGAAGCTTTGTATACATATATCCAAACTCACCAGCAGGTCCATTAATCACGTGCGGGATTTTGTATGCTAATTATACCCCAACAAAGCTGGAAAGAAAAATAAAATTTAATTTTAAATTAAATTAAAAGAGAGATGCCTGGGATCACAGCCATAAGACAAGAAAGAAAGAGCAGGGTCAGAAAGGAAAACTTGAGAAGACAAAGACACTTCAGCCACAGTCACGTGCGCCTGCTGAGCTCTAAAGCACATTGCCACAGAGCTGGGCACTGCCTGGTGAACATTCCCGAACTCCCAGGATAACAAGAACATCTCAGAAGCTTCCAAACAAAAGGACTCAGCCACAGCAAAAGTGGATCCAAGTGGGCCGGCTTCCCAGGCGACGCTGGAAGCCAGAAGCTGGAGAAACGTCTGCAGGCCAGGCGACTCCCGCTCCCAGCCAGTCACCCACCCAGAAGGGGAAGGGAAGCAAAAATTCAGAAACTACATACTAGAAGCAAAGCTGCTAGACCAAACGGGGCAGAGGCCTCAGGGAGCAGTGCTGGGCTATCACCTCGAAAACTGGGCAGTGCAGCCTCAGTGCATGACAGAAAGTCCAGAGAACAAAGCCCAGAGAAGAAGCATTGTGCTGGCTCATTTTCTGTGTCAGCTTGGCGAGGCTAGGGTGCGCAGTTTTTGGTCAAACATCACTGTAAATGTCACCCTGAAGGAATTTTTTTTAGGCGAGATTAACACTGAAATCAGTACACTCTGAGGAGAGCAGATCAGCCTCCATAAATGCGGGTGGGCCTTTGGACTTGAACTGCAGCTCTTCCCTGAATCTCCAGCCCCCAAAACTGTGTGAGCCCATTTCCTGTGTATATGTACATCCTGCTGGTTCTGTTTCTCAGGAGAGCCCTGACTGATACAGTTGTGAGGCTGTAAGCATGAACACACAGCTACTCGACATGCCAATAAAATGCAATTATAATGGGATAGTTTCATATAATGTCATGGAATTGGATCGATGTCGTAGACAAAAACAAGTCAGAACATAAAGGAGCCAAATAGTACAATTGTAAAACTAGGTTCTGGAGAAATACAGAAAGTGCACTTAAGGAGATGTAGTTTTTCACAGCCCGTGGAACGTTTTCAAAGTTATTTATACAGTTGGACTCTGTTATGGGTTGAGTTGTGTCCCCCTACAAAATATATGTTGGAGTCCTAACCCCCTGTACGTGTGAATGTAACCTTATCTGGAGAGAGGGTCTGCCCAGCGGTGATCAACTAATAACGAGGGCATTGGGGTGGGCCCTAATCCAAGAGGACTGTGTCCTCTAAAAAGGGGTCATTTGGACACAGAGACATGCACACAGGGAGAGAAGGCCACGTGAGGGGGAAGCAGAGATCTGGGCGATGCTTCCACAAGCCAGGGAACGCCACACACGGCCGGCCAGTAACCACCAGAAACTCGAGGAGAGGCCCGCAACGGTCCCTCAGAGTCACCAGGAGGAGCCAACCCTGCCCACACCTGGATCTTGGACTTCTGGCCTCCTGGTCTGTGAGGAAAGGAATTTCTCTTGTTTGAGCCACTCGGTGTGTGGGGCTCTGTTACAGCCGTCCCAGAAAACTCATACAACCCCCAAACCACCTTAGAAACACAGAGTAAGAGATGACCGCAGAGTCTCGACAACTCAGAAATTAAGATAAGCTCTACTCTGCCAGCGTTATATCAGCGAAGACAGGAAAGCGAAATTAGAAACACCTGTCCTGCACGCACAGCGGGGGAGCGCATTCAGGGAAATGTTCGTCTCTGGCCTCAGTTATTCAAGATGGAAGATGACAAAGAAACTTAGTTCTCTTCTTAAGAAATTAGAGAAAAAGAGCAAAAACTAAACCCAAAGAGAGTAGACAGATGGAATTAATAAAGATAAAAAACTGAAGTTAATGAAGCAGAAAACCAAAAAAAAGGGGGGGGAGGGTAAATCAAAATCCTGTTTTTCTCCTTTGAAAAGACCAACGGAATGTATAAATGAGAATGGAGATACCACTGCAAACACTGAAAAAACAAAGAATTATGGCAATGCACCTTAAAGGAAACTGACTTCACAGACCGTGACACAACAAAGAGGCGCTTATGACTTTTTCCAGCAGCATCTATTAAGACCCCTTTTATGCAGAATCATAAGCGCGTGTGTGTGAATGAGATGCATCTAAGTATGTGGGAGGGGCATCTGTGAGGGGTGTGTTTACACACCCGTGAGCTGGTGTGTGGGTGTGAGTAGAGGTGGGTGTGGGAATGGGGAGGGGTGTGGGGGAGGTGCACATGCACGAGCTGAGGTGCAGAAAGCAGGATCCCCACAGTGCCAACGCTGCTCTCAGGGGCAGGGATCCACAGCAAGAAATTCTTTTGCAGACACTTGTCTGCCCTGTAGGAGTTCTGTACGAGGCCAGGCATCATTTGCAGAAAACGCCGACATCCAGTGGCTTCCCTGAAGAAACAATGGCAGGAGGGCTGGCCTGTGTCGTGTCTCCAGCTTTCTGCTTGAGGCTTGTGAATGGTCTGCTTCAGACTTGGTCCTCCTCACATTGTTTCCTGCACAAAAAGACAAGCCGAAAACACTCCTGGCCGTGTCACTTTGGTTCTCGTCCCTCTGCATGGAGAATTCTGTTTTCAATTGGCTTGCGTCATGTCCCCCAAGTATGCTGCTGATCACAGACACATCCCCATTGGCAGACACTTATGTGGCTTATCAGCCAGTGACACGCCTTGACGACAGGCAGGTGGCTGGCCAGGATGAGCTGGAGCAGTGGAGTTGTTTCTCTGGGTCTGGCCCCTTTCCTGCAACGTAATTACGTGAGTATCCCCCACCCCCAAAGCCCTGTGTCTCGAGAGCTCACTCACTGCCCAGCACTGATGTGCTGTCATCTGTTTCACCTGCTGAGGGACACTTGGGTTGTGTCCAGTCCAGGACTGTTATGAATAAAGCTGCCATGAACAGTCATGTGTGAGTCTTTCTGTGGACACATACATTTATTTCTGTTGGGTCAGTAAATACCTAGCGGTGGAATCATGGGGCCATCGTGGCAGGTGCACGTTTAACATTTCAAGATACAGCCAAACTGTTTTCCAGAGCGGTTGGATCATCTTACAATTCTACCAGTTCTCCCACATCCTCACCAACACTTGCTGTAGGCAGCCTTTTATATTGTAGCCATTCTAATAGATGATAAATGTTCAGGAATTTTGAGAGCTGACTGTGAAATACCATTATTGGAAATGAAATGATCTGAACATCCACTTCTATTAAAAACAAAAACTCATCACGTCTTATTTCATCAGTTTACTGTTATCCACGTATTGACTCCTACCTATCATACCCATTGGTAGGAGTCTACACCACAGTGTGCTATAGCGAGTTTCTTCCCAGCTTCACATTCAATGAGGTCGTGTGGGTAGCCGGAAACTGGCCTGGTGGACAGACTGACGACACCATGGGACTCGGCATACACTACAAACCAGGGCTTCATCCATTATTGTTTGGTTGATTGCGTAAACTTGAGTCTGTAGTCATAACGTTGTGACTAGCAACAAAAAAAGGGGGGGATACACTTCCAATATCAAAAACTATGATCTAGTTCAGCAAAGGTGTGGCTCACGTCAGCTTTGTTGTTTCGCTTCCCTCTTACTCATTAAGATGAATGCGAATAGCAACCAACATTCATGTGGGAACCCCACTTGTGTGTTTACATCCTTCATATCGATAAAATGGAAAACAACGTACTTCCGTGTGTGCATATAGATACATACAGAGAGAGAGACAGACACACACATTCCCTTTCCTGGAGAGCCTGTCTGTGCAGGGCAGAAAGCACCAAGCTGGGCCTGGCCGGTCCAAGCACGGGCCCAGGGAGGGTGCCTGAGGCCAGCAGAGCCCGAGGTGGGGAGAGACAGGCATTTGGGCCCGGAGACCACTTTGGGGCAGTGGCAGTGGTCACAGATCAGGCTGTCAACCTGCCCACCCAGGACCTGGAGTCGGGCCCCTCCTGACTTGCCTCCTGAGTGAGAAGGGACCCTCTCGGCATCACCACCTCAGCAAGTCAGTGGCCTAGAGCTTGGACAGCTAGATAATGAGGACCCAGCCCTGCTTGGGCACCAGCGTATCTGAGGGTTCCTGGCTGTCTCGATCCTGGCGCTGCCCGCTACTCTTTCAGTCCCTGCCTGGTGAAGGCTCTGGGACTAACGGCCCAACCCGGCCTGGCCTGTGGCCCTCTTCCAGGTGGGTGCTCTCCTGGGGCAGGGAGCCAACCAGCCCTCCCCAGGAAGCTCAACAGTGCACAGACCACACTCCCAAACTGGCCCCCTATACGTCCTTCCCTTAGCGCGTACCCTCCCCTACCACTGCCACCCTGTCCTTGGCCAGGCCGGTGGCTCTCCCTCCAACTGAGCCCCACTCCCATTGCTCTTCTCTCCCTTGGTTGCCATCCTCCCTCTCTGAGGCCTGCTACAGTCCATTCTCCACATGGCAGCCTGAGAGGCATTGTAAAAACATAAATCAGATTTTGCCCCCTCTCCCGCCTACAACTCTCTGTGGCTCCCCATTGCCCTCAGGGTCAGCGCAGACCCCCTTGTCCAGGGAAAAGGGCATGGCCTGAGATGGCCACAGCCTGTGTTCTGACCTCACCATTCTACCTTGCACACTGCAGTGGCTCTAGTCACTCTGACCTAGTTAGAGTGTCCCAAATGGGTCCAAGGCTCAGCTCTGGCGAGAGAGTCACTCTCGGGCGTGGCCGCCCCACCCACCCCACCCCTTCTCACCTGCTCTCCCTGTCTCCCAGACATCCCGCCCCTGCCTTGCCCCATTGTTTGGTGACACAGGTGGGGCCCCAGAGGCAGGTTAGCTGGCTCCCCAAAGCCCAGCCGAGACAGCTGCCCAGAAGCTGCCTTCCCCCACAGAGCAGCCTCCGGGCCCTCCTGAGGCCAAGCCGCAAGGGACACAGGGCCCAGGACAAACTCCTTCCTAGGTGCTGCCCCCACTGTGCCAGCCACCCCACCTCTCCTTCACACCTCAGGCACCCCTCACCCCACGTGCACCAAGGGGCCCTCCTGGAGACTGACTTGCACATATAAGGCCATTTTTGCATATGTGCCTGTATGCAAAAGGGGGTACCTCCCATATTCTCCAGCACCCTGAGCGTGTCAGGCACTGTGTTGCTCTGCACGCCCATCTCTCATCCTGTTGCCACCTTGCAGAGCAGGGACAGAGGCTTCAGGAGAGGAAGGAGCTGCCCAAGATCCATAGGGGGCAAGAACTGGAGCTAGGCTCTGCACCTAGGCAGACAGATGGCTCTGCGGGCACAGCACCCTGAGCTGAAAAAGCCTGAGCTCCCTGGAAGCTCTCTTCCAGCTCCCTCCCCAGCTCAGATTCCCTGCCAAGGCAGATGTTCCTAAGGCCCTGCTCACCAATTTCTTGAGCCTCTGGGTGGACAATGCAAGGAGGGGGTGATAACCGAGGCAACAGTAGATCAGCCAGGGAGGAGGCCCATGGCTGGGGACCTGCAGCCCCTGCCCGTCAGCCCCTTAGATCAGCCTCTGACCAATGGCTGTTCACCCACCCACCCACCCACCCACCAGGCTCACCACAAGCATAGGTCGCGGGGGGAGGCTCTGGGGGGCTCTGCTCTGGCTCCCTGCCTGCCCTCTCTGGGCAGGGTGTAGGGGGCAACTGGAAACTCAGCTGGTGAGTGTTGTTGATGTTTATTGAGAGACCACATGAAGGGCGGGAGCCTGTAGCAGCAAACCACTAGAGCACAGTCCAGGGGCTACAAGGCTACGTAGGTCAGGGCCAGGAGGAGGCCTGGCAAGTGCACAGAGCCGGGGCTAGCTGGCTAAGAGAATGGGGAGCCCGACTGAATGGTCAAAGCTGGTGCTGCCCACGGTGCTGAGAGTGGGCCTCATCCCCCTCGATGATGGTCTCACCGAGGCCCTGGCACTCAGGCTTCAAGTCTCGGGCCATCAGGTGGCACATACATGGGCTCGATGTGGGCCCAGCTTCGGGCCTGCTCGTCAGCCCAGCCGAGCAGCTCAGCAGCGCGGTGTAGGAAGACCATGAGCAGGGTGTGGACGTCGCCCTCGGCTGAGTGGGCTGCACTCGGCTCTGCCTGGAAGTAGCGGCGGAAGAGGCTGCCCAGGCTGTAACCCTTGCAGCCCTGGGCCCGGGTGCCATGGCTGTGGGCGCGGTCCAGGCTCCGCAGCGCGGGCAGTGTATCCAGGCAAATGGTGTCCGGGGGCAGGTGGGCGCCCAGGCGCCGCAGCTCTGTGCACAGCAGAGGGAAGTCATAATCAAAGCCGTTGTGGGCCACAAGGCAGATGGGGCCCTCCTGGCGGCTCAAGAAGGCCTCCAGTGTCCGCACCACAGCGTTGTCAAAGCCGGCCTTCCGGCACCGGGCCAGGCTGTCGCTGCTCAGGCCGGTGATCTCGCTGGCCTTGGCGGTGAAAGGGCGCTCTGGACTCATGCACAGCGTGAGCTTGTCCAGGACCCGGGGCAGCACTGGAGCACCAGACTCATCTTGGTCTGGGTTCTCCAGGGAAGAGCGGTGCACCGCAAACAGGGATATCTCAGCCACCTCTGGATCTATACTGGGGAGCCCAGTGGCTTCCAGATCCAAGAAGACGAAAGTCTCGGCCCGGGGTACCTCGGACATGGTGATGTACTCACAGGGACAGCAAAGCCTAAAGCTGCCAGGGCAAGAGGCACAAACCCTGAAGGCCGAAGTGATGGGGATGCCTGGGTCTAGCCACATACAGCAGGCTCCGTGGCCAATGCTCCAACCCCTTTGTCCAGGGTGAGGCCTCCCAGGGTCTCAGCACCCTCTCCATTCTGTGCCCCAGTCCCTCCCTGGCCATTGTCAGTACTACCAACCAGTAAACAGCAAAAGGTAGGGCTAGTCCGCCCAGATCCTGGCCCGGAGGCCTCTGCCACCTGCCTCCAGGTACCTGAGAGGCAAAGTACACCAAGTCCATGTCGCCAGGGACCTCGGGAGGTGCCAGCCTAGGATGGTATCTTCACTGAGACACCTTGGCTGGGAGCCTGCACCCCTAGGGTCATCTGTGGGGAAGCAGGCAGCCAACCCTCCTCGGTTTGGCCTCCTCCGGCCTCCCTGGCCTCCTCTGGCCTCCCTTCCCCAACCTGGCCACCTGCCTCTGGGCTCCCAGCCCCTGCCCTCACCAACCCTGCTGCACTGGCTTACCTGGAGCGGGTGCTGGCTGGCTTCCTGGGCTGCTGGGCACCTGTCTCCACACAGGCTGCTCTAGGCAGCCTTTAATCAGTGGCCGTGGCCCGCCCCCAGCTGCCTGTTGGGCAATGAGGCGGCCTAAGGCCGCAGGACCTGTGCAGCCGGCTTGCCGCCCCCTCGCTCACTCACAGCTGCTGAGACACACGCCCTGTGTTTACAAATTGGAAAGCAGGCTCCTGGGCCACACGCAGGCTCCCCACAAGCTGGGCCGTGGGCTGGAGGAACATGTCGTTACAGGCACGAGGAGGAAGCGCGAGCCTTATACCCAGCCTTGCCTCCAAGTCTGACCGGGGCCAAACTCGAGCAGCTGAGGTGGGGCGACTCCTAGCAGGGTGGCAAATCTCCTTCTCCAGGGCAGAGCTCCACCTGTGTCACAGGGGACCACGCTGCCCCTCATGAGGCTAAAGTGAGCTTAGGAGTGGGCAAGAGGTGCCTGTACGTGCCATGCTTAGCCAAGAAAGAGAAGGGTGCGCTCAGGATGGGACCTCAGAGTCGCCCCAGTGACCTCGGGCACTTTCCACGCTGCCTGGCTCACACATCTCACAGGCTCAGTCTTCCAGCGGGAAGCAGAGATGCTATCTGTTTCACGGGCACAATGACCCATCATATCTAAGAGGCCTTCAGCAGAGGCTGCCAGGAAGGAGGAAGAGAGGCGAGGCCTGACCTGGCAAGCCACGTGGGCTCCAGCTGAGCCAATCCTGCCCCACCAAATGACAAAGGATGAGCAACGGGAAAGATGGGGGTATGAGACGGCGTCAGCAGCACCCCCAGCCCCAGGACCATGGGAGTTGGAGTGAAGCCCAGCCCCTCAGAGCCCAGACAAGGCCCTCCCTGGCCAGAAAGCAGGTGGCACTGTCCCGAGGACCTCGTTCCGGAGCGAGACATGCCAGCCCTTGGCAGGCCCAGCCTCCTGCCAGGGACACAGGGAGGCAACCAAGATGCTGGCTGCGGCCTGCCCACTGCAGGCCCTCACGAGTCCCTTGGACTGTGAAGCTGTCGGTGCAGCTGGGCAGTGGTGACCCTGGGCCTGCCTGTCCCCCCTCCTCCCATAGCAGTCTCCTTGTCTGGAGCACCCACAGGGGACTTGAGAAGGTAAAGGCACAGGAGCAGGTGAGGCTCACAGCCAGGGTGGGCCTCTGCAGTGGACCAAGTGTTTAGAGGGAGGCCCCTCCTCAAGCCCCCTTTGGCCTGCCACTGAGCTGAGGAAGGCAGAGGCCCCACCAGTTGTGCCTGTTCCCATGCTTGGAGGGAGGGAGGTGGCTGTGACAGGTACACGGCTCAGGGAGATACTGGGTCACCCTGGGAAGCCCAGAGAGCAGCTTCCCGGACAACCAGTCAGGCCAACGGCAAGAATTTCCCAGGCCGGTGCAGGGAGCCCTGGGGAGGAAGGAGGAGGAAACACATGCCCCGGCCACTGGATCTCAGATGTGGTGGGTGCCAATGGCTGGGCCAAGGGTCTGCGAGGAGCCCTCACGTGGGACCCCAAGGCCAGTCACAATGGAGGCAGCAGTGGGGCAGTCAGCTGCCATGGCGAGGTGGAGGCTTCTGGGGCTTGGTATCACCAAGTTTAACTGGGCCAGGGAAGGAACAGAAGCAATGGGAGCTGCTGAGAGGCAGAGAGGGCGGAAGAGGGGCAGGGCTGAGGCTGCCTGGGACGACAGGAAGCCCACAGCGAGGTGCGGCCCAGGATTGGGGGTGCCAGCACGGGAAGAAGGGCAGACTGAGTACTGGGGTGCCACGGCCCCCCAGCCCCAGCCAGGCAGCAGAGAGCGGGCAGTCATGAGGCAGCTTCCTAGAGCCCGAGCTTTCCTTTGTCTCCAGCTCGCCTCTGCCCTCTCCCTCCTTCCCTCCCAAGCTGCTAAAGGGGCTGCGCCCGTACAACACAGGGGCTGTGACTGCTTCTCCTGCCAGTGGCTCGCCCTGCGCCCCCCCCAACCCCGGCCATCTGGCTCTTCAGGACTGAGCTTTCCGCAGACTGCCGCTGAAGCTCTTGTATTTCTGAGTTAGTTCTTCCATTTTGGTGGCTGCAGAGAAAAAAAAAAAAAACAATACAGCAAAGTGACTCCTAGTGCTTCCAGGCCTGGCAGAGGCCACTCCCTACCTACCCCCACCCCCACCCCCAGCCAAGCCTTCATTGTCTTTCACTGGTTCTTCTCAGGCCCCAGGCATCCCTGCACCTGACCCTCAAAGGGCTTGCAGCCTAGGCGTCCAACTCCCACCATGATCCAGAAACTGCTGAGCCAGGAGCTGCTAGGAGGTCAGGGGCTGAAAAGCACAGATGGAAGGCCCCTGTGGGTGTCAGGCTGAGCCCCAGGCCAGGTTCCACTCACTGGGCCATCTCCACATCCACCCCAACCCTCACCACAGAGCCCAGGAGCCAGGGGTTCTTCTGAGTTTGATGGTAGGTTCACTACTGCCCCGACCAGTAACGCATGCACACACACAAATCAGGTGACATGGGCCTTAGCTGCCCCCCGACCCTGCAGGCAACTGCTCTGACCTGCTGCTGGCCTTTCAGGGCTGGGGGCGCCGCCATAATTCGCAGCTGCCTCTTGAGGTCCCAATTTCAGATAATGAGCACTGGGCATGAAATACAGGGACTTTAGTTCATTCCCCTCCCCCACCCTGGGGACTCTGGCTCTTCCCTCAGGTTCCCCTGGTTAGTGGTGCCTTCACTTAAATACACACCTAGTCCTTCCTCTGCCAACCTGCCTCTGCCTCTGGCCTGTCCCCTTCCCTCCCACATGGCAAGGTCTTTAATTGACATTTGGTCCTGCCTGTCCAGAGAGTGACTCTGAGGCTCAGGAATCAGGGGGTGTGCCTCAGGGTGATGAGCCTGGCCCCAACGACCCTCCCCCTCGCCATCAGCGATCCCGCTGGGTGCAGTTGACTGTGCTTCCTGCCCTGATCACATTTCTCCTCAGATGCGGTTTTCCTAGGTCCCTCTGGGAATCATTTGCCTCTCCTACAACCTCAGGCTTGCCCACTCTGCCTCCTGGGGCTGCCCCATCAGTTCACACGTCCTGGGCTCCCTTGGCCGGAAGCCAAGGCATTAGCCTCTGGAGCCCACAGTTTGCTCTCTGAAAGCTTAGACCACAACACATTTGGGGTTCCATCTGCTCTGCACGCCCACCGCTTCAGGGATCACCTCCGCCCTTATTTTCCTTCCTCCTCCTCCTCCTCTGGGGGCCCTGCTAGCCACCGGGATGGGCCCTCATTTTGTTGATCTGTCTTTTCTCTCTATTCTTACACACTTGCCTGCCTCTGCTGTCCTGCCCCCACAGAGCTCTTTCCCTTGGTTTTTTTCAACACTTTGGCAACCACTTTTAACTTCTAAGGGTGTTTGCTTGTTTTTCTCTTTGTTGGTTTTTCATAGTTTTCTAGGTTAGGGTGTGCTGGGAAGTTCTCTTCTCTGAATGACCCATTAGCCCTGCTTTTCCAGGTCTTTCTTCTCTCTTCCATGGTGCTGGGCCAGCTTGGGGAAAGGAGGCCTGGGAGGCTGGTGTGCTGGTCCCCGCTCCACTCTGGTGGAGACACCCATTTCCTGCACACTGTTTCCCAGCAGGAGCTCTGTGGGGGGCAAGGAAGTGGAGTGGCCGTCATGTCATGGACCCTTGGGCCAGAGAAAGGTGGGCTTCAGCTGGGCTGTCAGCCATGTCAGGAGCCTGGGTTTGCCATTTCAATCATTTTCTTTATGAAAGAACAGGCGAGGGTCTCACTGGGAGCACCACCCTGAACCCTCTGCTTCCGGCCTACTCACCACTGCCCCCTCCCCCCGGGGCTGCTGCCCACATGGCCCTGGGACAGCAGCAGATCTGCCAGACAGGCCCCTCTCTTCTCCCTAGGGCTGTGGCTTTCTCCACCCATTGCACCCATCAAATTGCTACCATCCATCTCTCTGTGTTGGTGCTGTCAAGTCCCCTCCCCTGCTCTCAGCACTGAGGCAAATGGGACTTCAGGTCCTCCCAATTGAGATGGTGACTGGTGGATGATGATGGGATGAATGGCCCACTCCGTGTCACCAAGGCCCTCTCCATGCATGTAATGGCATGGCTCGGGACACAGGCCCAGCGAGCACACCTCACTCAAGCCCCTCCCTTCTGACGTGGGGATGTGCGACCAACACAGTCTGGCTACTGACACACAGAATGGTGGCCTAGCTTCTTGTCCTGGGAAGGGAAGTGCCACAGACATGCAGATCTCCCACAGCTGTAGGGCCTGAAGATGTCACAGAGGCTGAGGCCTTGGGTTTGGTCAGGTGGGAACAAGGAAGGTGGGAACGCCATTCTGATTGGCCCTGGCATGGAGTTGGCATGGACTGCTTCCCTGGTGTGTCTGTAGCCCAAGAACTCATTTCAAACAATATCTGGTGGCTACAGTGACAAGAGCCGAGCCCCAGCCCTGCCGTGCTCTCCCTCACCACTGACGGGGCCAGGATCTCCACGGCGAACCCGTGAAGATCCCTGAGGGAGGAGGGGAAGGGAGGGGTTCACACAGCTCAGACATCACAGTTAGCCCTGCCAGCAGTCGTGCAATCACAGGTGCAGCGGCACATGGCAAAGGACACTAATGACCATTATTCTATTAATGATAGCATTTTATTAACAGTAATTATGTACAGTGGGGAGAGTCATAGTGACAGTGGTGAGTAGGATAAATGTTAGGACAAATTTTAAAATGGATGATTTTTGTGGTGGGTCACTCAGGAAGAAGAGACTCCCGAGTGCCTGATATAGATGTGGCAAGTATGTGTGCCAAGGCCAAGAGCAGCAAAAAGGCTGGAAAGTCCGCACAAAGGGAGGGCTCAGAGGCTCTGTGACCTAAAGTCACTCCTTGGGGGTACCCTAGGGGGAAACATTTACAGGCAAATGCTTTCATTGCTACTACCTGAGGCAGTGGCTAAGAGTGGGGCTTGGGAGAAGCTGGGAAGTGGGATGTCCACAAGGGCTCTGAGGAGTTCTGACAGTCCTGGTAGTCTAGAAGGCCACGTGCACGCCCAGGGCTGTGCCGATACCCAGGAGAGACCTGGCAATGACCTGAACAATCGCCTCTGGCTGACCTTCAGGCTCAGAGCGAGCAGGAAGTGAAGGAGAAGGAAGAGTTGTCAAATGTCTGGCTGAGCACTGATGAGAAATGAGACTACCTATCCAAGAAGCTCAACAAACTCCAAAAGGGATAAAGTCAAAGTCATCCACACCAAGACTAATTATAATCTGACTGTCCAGAGCCAGAGACCAAAAGGATCTTGAGACCAAGAGGAGAAGGGGGCTGTAAAAGGGTCTCCGTGATCAGCAGCTGGTTTCCCATCACAAGCTATGGAGGCCCACAAAGCCGAACACATTTACTATCTGGCTCTTTACAAAACAAGTTTGCCAACATCAGCTACAGGATGATGAAAATGAACAAACGACAGATACACACATGGTAGACGAATCTCGGAGACATCATTACCATCAAGTCAGGACAGCAGCTAGCTGTCGACGGGAAGAGACACGTGGGGCTCTCTAGGGTGCTAGCATGCTCTATTTCTTGACCTGGGTCATGGTTACACAAGTATTCACTGTAAAATCACTTGAATTGGAATAAAGGGGGTTGGCCAGAGCACAGGGAAAATATCCAACTATTTCCTATTCCTATTCTACTCCCTCTGAATTGACGTTCCTCACTAAGCACTATTTTTCTTATAAAAAAGACCTTTTCTGAATGCGTATTTCCATAATAAAATAAATTTACTCAGAAAAAAAGTTTAATTGAAACTAAATGCAGATCTAATCTGCCACATCCAATAACAGAAAAGTCAGAAGGATCCAATCTAGCACTGATGAGGATACAGTAAGATGGACACCACTTGGCCTTAGAAGCAAATGGGGATGGGCCTCACCACCATGACGCCAGGAGCCCCGTCCTCGGGACGCACTCTAAAACGGGAACACGCTTTATGTCTAAACATGTTTCCTACATCTTTCGGCAAACTTGCCAGTGGGAGGAGGTGGGTTACCTAAGTGACCCATGCTCATTAGGGAATATCTCAAGACCACAGAGCGGGATAGAGAAACAGTAAATGAAAGACACTGCCTCTGATTCCAACACAGAGAAAATCAGCGTCCGCATCCTGGCTCGCTTCCCACAACGGGTGCTTCTATGTGTTTGCCCTTTACAAGGTGAGATTGGCCTGCAGTTCCCCTCTAACATTCTGTAATGTGCACTTCTCTAGGTCGTTGTAACCAACGTTTGAAACAATGAACACTATCCCACCATATACTTATACCATTATTTACCAAAGTACTACCCAATGTTAACACTTTGGACTGTGTCCATTTTCCAGTATTGTAAATCTTGCAACAGCATCATATATAATAGTAAAAAGCTGAAAATGACCTATAGGTTGGATAACAGAAAATGTTAAGCAAATTATAGCAAATACCTCAACAGGAGAGTATTTGACAATTAAAAATGTTACTTCCAGAACATCGGAAAAGGCTTATCACATTTTTTTAATTAATCTCTACGCCCAACGTGGGGCTTGAACTCACAACCCCGAGATCAAGAGTCACATGCTCTCTCTACTGACTAAGCCAGCCAGGCACCCCAGGAAAATGCTTATAATGTGGTCCCAGGGAAAGAACATAATATAAAAGTGTGTATGTGTTGTGATTACACTTACACAAAGAAATAAAAAATGATGAAAGGAAAAAAAATAGAGATAAATAGACCAAAATATTAACATCAACCATCTATGGGCCACCAGGTTATGGACTGTTTTTATTATACCTCTGTACATCTTTGGGATATCCTAATTTCCCACAATTAATTTATTTTATAATCTGTAGAAAGCATTTTTTTTCCAAGGGAAGAAAAACCTTAGGCAACAGAAGAAGAAGAAAGTGAGGGACAGTCCCCAAATACTCCCCAAATGCTGGTCAAGCAAGAAGGAGCCACGCATGAAGCAGGCACTAGGCCGAGGTGCACAGGGACAGCCCTACCTCTGACCACTGAGCGGGCAGGCACAGCCCCAGCAAGTGACAACCACATACCTAGACTCATGACAGGGCTGTTGCTACCCCAACAGATCCGCTCGCCCTGCTGCTGCTTCGCCATGTCCACGGCTTTTGCCGAGGTGTCAGTGACCTCCGTGACCGCTTTCAACAGCTGGGAGGGATGGAGAGAGGGAGGCATGTAGGCATTAAACGCTAGTGGTCTGATCTGTAGAAGCCATCTCCTGCTTCCCGCCCTGCTTCACAGTGAGCGTGTGGTCTTCCCTAGGTCCTTAAGCACATGGCATTCACCCCCCCAGAGCAGGCTAGGGTGAGGACAGGACTGCCAGCAAGTTGGAGAGTCACTGATCAGAGCTCTCCATCCTAAGTCCCTTCTTCTAGGCCCAGTGAGGATGCCACACTAGTAGCCAAGCAAAGCCACAGGTGCAGTGGGAAAATCAATGTCCCAAGATTAAAAAAGGGGGGAGGGGGCTTAATGATGAGAAAGGAATGTACCCTATCTTGCCCTGTTGGCAGAACTGCAAAGGACAGGCTGGTCAGAGGTTTGGACATCTAGGAGTCTTTGTGTTAAAAAACCAAGACAGTGCTTGCTTCAGCAGCACTTAAACTAAAATTGGGAAAAAAACAAGACAAATGTCGTGGAAGCCCTGAGCCAACATCAGAGTTTTAGGGTAGACTCCTGGGATCGGAAATGTCAAACAACAAAATGAGTAAGTAAATATTTATGTAGTCAGCTCAGCAGCGTGAGACCACTTTTTCCTATCTGTCTGAGCTGGGTCAAAAGCACAGACAGGCAAACATCTGTCTGTCTCTCTGGCGTAGTTCTTGGTCATACACAAGAATGAACTGGCTGTGATGCATTTGGGCATATTGTGAAGACAGAGTGAGACCAATACAGGGACAGAAGCTAGAAGCTGGGATAAGGGTCCCATAGGGTCAACCAGGACCCAGTGCCAGCAGTACACAAACCTCTTCCAGGCCCAGGATCTTGGCTCAGCTAACAGCCCCCTGAAATGCAGTGGGACTCTCAGAGGAACATCCATGTCAGCCCTCATCCCTTCCACACACCAGGAGAAGCGCCTTCCCCACCTGCCCCAGGCCCCAGGCTAAGGGCCAGAGCCCAACTGTGCCAAGCCCCTCCCGCCCCCTGTCGTAGACCTCACATATGTGGCTGGGGGCCACACTGGCAGCTGGGAGGGAGGGGGAGTAGGGGAGGAAAGGGTGATCCTTACTTGGCTGCACGAAGTCAGAGTCTGGTACACGGTCTGGATGATGGGGCCACACGGGTGGAGGTAGGGACCTGGGCGCTGGCAGCACTCACCCAGCTCGTCATCATAGACTTGGAGAAAAGCCACAACAAGCTGGTGGAAGTCAGAGACGACCAGGCGCAGCTTCTGGTCCAGGGTGCTGGTGTCGGCCCCACTCACAGCAACTCCTTGCTTGTGCTGTGCAAAGCACTGCAAAGCCAGAGGCAGAGGGGCCCTTAAGACTGCCTTACCTGCCCCTGGGGCACCAAGTCTCTTCCCGCATCAGGTACGTAAGAGCAGAGGCAAAAAAGAGCAAGTTGGTTTTGAGCAAAGCCGCCTGGCTTCCGGCCTCAGCCCTGCCACTGCTGCCTGTGTGGGCCTCAGTCTCCTCAGGAAAAGGAGGAAGCCAGGCCACGGACTGCTGGAAAGGCCACACGTAAAAAAGCACAGGAAAGCCCAGACTCCAGGGCCTGGTGCATCACCTATAGGAGGCCAATCCTTTCCATTCTTCAGAAAGCCTCCCCACACCTGCCCAAAGTTTGTCTGCCTCTCCCATTCCCACGGGCTGAGCACCCACAACATTCTAGAACCCACTGAGCCCTGTGCATATACCACCTCACTTACGCCTCATAACACAGTCATTGTAAAGATGGGGCACCCGAGGCTGGGGAAGTGACGTTCCTTGCCCTAAGACACAAAGTGCCTGACTAGGCACCCTCACCCCCAAGCCCTACAGCCCTACAGCCCCCAGAAGCCGGCACCCCTCACCTCTACCCTGAGCGTCTGCAGCTTGGCAACACTCTCCTGCAGCTTCCTTGCCAGCTCCATCACCCTCTCCTCCTCTAACTCCACAGAGGGGCTGGCCCTGCAGGGAAAGAGAGGACACGTCCAGCTCTGTGCCGTGGCAGTCATCAGAGCACCTGCAGGCCACACGTGGAAGGGCCTGTCTCAGGTAACAGAACCAAGCAGGACACCTACCTCTGCCAGTCGTCGCTCTGCTGGTCAAGGACAGGCTGCATGTCCAGGGGCCATGGGTCACACTCTGGGCTCAGGAGCGTCTGCATGTGGGGGCTGGAGAAGAGCTCCCCCAGCAGTGCCTCATTCTTCTCTCTGGTATCCTCGAAGTGCTCCTTCACACTGCCAAAGCAGCCCCAAGGCCATGCAGTCACTGGCCAGAGCACAGCCTCCAGGGACTGTGTCGGCAGATTTGCTACGACCCCTGTCCAAGGGAGCCCTCAGTCCCCTGGGGGAGACCCAGAGGGGAAAACGAGAGCAGGCAGAGGGGCTGGGAAACAATGTCTCCCCCAGTCTCTGCCCTGCTTTGGCAGCTGGGACCGAGCCCCAGTCCTCTGAGAGCCCACCTTCCCCGGCAAGCCGGCCTGCCTGTCTTCTGTGCGGCCCGCACTGTACCTTCCCGCTGACAGCCTGGGCTCACACCCCACTGGGCCAGTATGTAGCTGCTGCCCGAGCGGAAAGTGAAGACCCCAGCTGGAGATGTATCTGCTGGTGGGCCTAGGTGCCCTGTGGGCCCCAAGCCCTACCTGCTCCAGATAAAGTTTCAAGGGCACCTACCGGCCATTCTGAGCCTTTACCTGGAGCAGCCGGAGAAGCCGACGGTCAGGCTCTGGACCGCATCCAGCAGCTGGTCCATGAGATGCAACTGCATCTGGGCGCAGGCCCGGCCCTGGGCAGGGAAGACCGTGTGTGCTCAGCAGCTGGACACGCTGAAGGCCCCGCACCACACCTTGCCCTCCTGGGGCCAATGGAAAGGTGTGCTTGGGCCAGCAGCATTTGGGGTTGGCTTGGGGACTGCTGCCATTGAGTGCTCGCAGCCTCAGGTTGCATTGGCACCTGGGACCACGCTCTGGCCAGTGCTCAGCACACACCCTCCAGCTCAGCTTCTTGGGTAGGCACGCAGACTGTGGCAGGGCCCGCTGAAGGCACAAAACAGCCCACAGGGACCTGACGGTTCCTGACCCACAGGAACACCTCCAGGAGGAAGGTTATTCCCCTTGACAAATCAGCCTCCCCGGGCAGGGGTGGCCTGCGATGACCCTGCTCCTCACGGGAAGAAGAGGTGGCCAGACTTTACAGCTGACAGAGTACCCCCACCCTGAAGGCAGCTGGGACCCTTACCAGGGACCTGCCTGGCCAGGAGCTCAAGGCTTCCAGAAGCAGAGCAGGCTTACAGCCGACCCTCAGGACCCGAGCCCTTACAGCCTGAGAGGCCTAGCTGCTTCAGAGCCCTGTGTGAGCAGCGGTATCCAAAAGAAAGCTGGGCCTGCCTCTCCATTGTAGATCCGCATTGCCCTTTCCTTGACACACCTGCTATTCTGAGGAATGCCCCAGAATGATTTGCTCAGCCAGCATCACTATAAAGTCCTCCAAGAAGCACGTGCCCTTAAAGTGGTGGGCACGGAAGGCACAGACTGCGGTGGCATTTCAGGCTGGGCAGCCATGGGCGGGGAGGAGATATGGGAACAGGGGCATGCTCTGCTACAATGTTTGCAGCCCAGCTCCCCGTCCATGGGTGCCAGGCCTCATGGCTACTGCCGCGTGGCGCTCCCCCACAAGCCTGGCTCTCTGCTGTGTAGTCACATCAACAAAACCGGTGACTCTGGAAGCTCCTCAGCCTAAAACTGGCTACTTGGACCTGATCGCTACCTCCTGCTGACTCATTCTCCCAAACTGTCCAAGTGACACTGAGCCCGAGAGACACACTTGAGGGCAGCCTGGGAGTGGGGAGGGGGGGGACACAGCCTAGATGGGAGACAGCTTAGACAGAAACATGAGAGCAACTATCACTGAGCATCCCACAAAGCCCTGACCAGTGGCCGGGGCTGGGACCCCCTGCCTGCTGCCCCCTCCTCAGCACAGCCCTGACTCTGATAGCCCCCCCAATGCCCACGAAGGGATACGTATCCCTGCTCAGGGCTCTGGCAGCCTGGGGTAGGGCTGGGACTGTGGTGCTGAGCACATCAGTGATCCTTTCCATCCAGCTGCGCTGGTATTTGCATTGAGGTGCATACACCAGAAATTGACCCTTTAAAGTGGTTTTTAAGTTCAGTGGTTATTAGAAAGTCACAGAACTGTGCAGCCATTGCCACTAGGTAATTCCGGGACATTACCATCACCCCCAAAAGCACTCCTGTCCCCATGAACAGTCACTCCCCTTCTGAGAAGCCAGACCATCTGCTCGTCCTCGGGGGTATCAAGTGGGATCTCATCAAGGTTTTGATTTGCATTTCCCTGATGACTGATGGTAGTGAGCATGTTTTCATGTGCTCATTGGCCATTTGTTCATCTTCTTTGGAGAAATGTATTCAGATCCTTTGCCCATTTTTGAGTTGGGTTACTTGTTTTTTTCTTATTGAGTTGTAAGAGTTCTTTATACATTCTGGATACTAGACCCTTGTCAGAGCTACGACTGACAAAGATTCTCTTTCAGTCTGTGGATTCTCTCCGCTTTCTTGGTGTCCTTTGAAGTACCAAAGTGGCTCATTTTAGTGAAGTCTAATTGATCTATTTTTTTTCTTTTTACTTGTGCTTTTGGTATGAAAATGACTTTTTAAAAAATATTATGAACTCATGAATTTGAATTCACAGAAGGGCCTCAGTCTACTGTAGTCACTGTCCTTACAATGCAGGCATCATCCCCACAACATCCCTTCTTTGGCCAGTGAGGGCTTCTATTGCTAGCTGGCACCCCAGTCCTTCAGCTGTAACTGCACATCTTGGATATCTGCCCTGTTCTCTTGTATGACAAGGTGTTCCTGACTCAACTGGTACATTTCCTGCCCCAAGCCTGTGTTACAACTGGAGTGTCATTGTTCTTGGCCTTTTAAGAGGACAAAGCAAGGAAATACATATATATCTACACACTGTTTTTAAGTTAAAATACTGATATTCCCAATTCAAATTCCAGACTATGGGGTTTGACCAAACCTAATTATCTTATACCCATACCTCCTTTCTCCCATGCCCCAACTCCCAGCTTTCAATATGCCAACATAAATTATTCTTTCGTTTTTATTTTGTATTCCATAAAAAGGAATGAAGTACTGATCCATGTTCCAACATGAATGACCCTTGAAAATACTGTGCTAAGTGAAGAAGCCATTACAAAAGGCCACATACTGTATGACTCCATTTATATGAAATAGAGACAGGACAGTAGTGGGTACCAGGGCCTGTGGGTAATGGGGAGTGATGGCTTTATGGGCACAGGATCCCCTTTTAGGGTGATGAAAATGTTCTAGAACTAGATAGATGTACTTAGTGCCACTGACTGCACACTTAAAAATAATTCAGATGGTAAATTTTATGTGTATTTTACCACAACAAAAAAAAAGTTTTTAAAAAAGAACCCTTCGGAGCCTGCTGGGAATTTTTTTTAAGGGTTAAAATGGTAAATATTGGAGCATCGAACTTTACATCGGAATCCGGGGATATACTGTATGGTGACTAACATAATATAATAAAAAATCATTTAAAAAAAAAGGAACATAAAATGGCATGGTCCCTATAGAAAATACTATGCAGGTTCCTCAAAAAATTAAAAATAAAACTACCATTTAATCCAGCAACCTCGCTTCTGGGTACTTATCCAAAAGAATTGAGGCCAGGATCATGAAGACATATTTGCATTTCCATGTTCATTGCAGCATTGTTCACAATAGTCAAGAGGTGGAAACAATGTAAATGTTCATCTACAGATGGATAAAGAAAATGTGGTATATACATACAATGAAATATTATTCAGCCATTGAAAAAAGAAGGAAATCCTATCATATGCTACCAGATGGATAAACGTTGAGGAAATTACGCTAAGTGAAATAAGCCAGTCAGAGTACAACAAATACCTACCTCATTATTCCACTTATGAGGTATCTAAAGTAGCAAAAAATAGAAACAGAAAGTAGAATTGTGGGNTCAAGAGGTGGAAACAATGTAAATGTTCATCTACAGATGGATAAAGAAAATGTGGTATATACATACAATGAAATATTATTCAGCCATTGAAAAAAGAAGGAAATCCTATCATATGCTACCAGATGGATAAACGTTGAGGAAATTACGCTAAGTGAAATAAGCCAGTCAGAGTACAACAAATACCTACCTCATTATTCCACTTAT